>NC_134357.1:354727708-354910208 GCF_048569485.1 Anomaloglossus baeobatrachus
GAAGTTTTGCTCCAGGAAGCAAATTAATCGGACAGTCATATACACAATAGGGAAGCAAATCCTGACACCCCCTTCTCCAAAAATAGATTCTCAAACCCAGACAAAATTGCAGGTAAGGTCTCGGTAGAGACTGCAGAGAGAGAAATGTTAAGACAATTATCAAAACAGTAGTTTCACCACTCCACAATTTCCCTGGATTCCCAATCCACTACATGATTATGTTTCACCAACCAGGGTAGACCTAGTACAATAGGCATAGGAAGTCAACTGTTCTGTATAACCGTGCTCCCCCATCATTAGCATCTTTCTGTCAATGTACAGTGTACAAAGAATGCTGTCAATCAGTGGTGTGGGTGGGGTTATATAGGGCTCGGCATGTTTGGTGTGGATGGACTTGAATGGCTGCACAGAGTTCTTGATATGCACTTGAGATTGTGAGTAGAGATGATCGAACCCAAGATTTGGTGTTTGTACCAAACACGGACTTTAGTTAAAAATCAGTGTTTGAGTTCGAAGTTCGGGTGCTTTACGTCTGCAAACTCCTCGAGCGAGCATCGCTGTGCTCGAATACGCTCGTTGCTCAGCCCAGTGCGAGCTGCTTGCAGTGTTTGAACGGTTTGCACTGGGGGTAACAACAGCATTATCTGATGTAGTGTGCATAAAAAAAAATATTTGAAAAACCCTGCCCTCCTGCCCCCAGAAGTAATATGTTTATGGCTGGCTGTATGTGGGTGTAGAGCCGAACTGTCCAATTAGCGACTTCCACTGGGGTTCAGGTCAAGTCTGGGTCCCAAATCGATCTTTATCTAAAGTTTGGCTGAACCCGTCAAACTGAACTTTATTGGGTCCACTCCTCTCTAATAGTGAGTCAACATTAGTGTCTCACAACAGAATTTTTTTTTTCTGAATGGGCAAAAATTCACATGGACACTCTAATATCTTGTAGAAAACTTTCATAGAAAAGTAGAAGCTCTTATAGCTAAAAAGTGGAGGTGAACTCCATATTAATGACTATGGACTTAAAATAGGATGTCCTAATACTTCTATCTATCTAATTTATAAAGCTGAGTGTATTTGTGTGTATGCATGTACAGTTAGGTCCAGAAATATTTGGACAGTGACACAATTTTCGCGAGTTGGGCTCTGCATGCCACCACATTGGATTTGATATGAAACCTCTACAACAGAATTCAAGTGCAGATTGTAACGTTTAATTTGAAGGTTTGAACAAAAATATCTGATAGAAATTGTAGGAATTGTACACATTTCTTTACAAACACTCCACATTTTAGGAGGTCAAAAGTAATTGGACAAATAAACCAAACCCAAACAAAATATTTTTATTTTCAATAATTTGTTGCGAATCCTTTGGAGGCAATCACTGCCTTAAGTCTGGAACCCATGGACATCACCAAACGCTGGGTTTCCTCCTTCTTAATGCTTTGCCAGGCCTTTACAGCCGCAGCCTTCAGGTCTTGCTTGTTTGTGGGTCTTTCCGTCTTAAGTCTGGATTTGAGCAAGTGAAATGCATGCTCAATTGGGTTAAGATCTGGTAATTGACTTGGCTATTGCAGAATGTTCCACTTTTTTGCACTCATGAACTCCTGGGTAGCTTTGGCTGTATGCTTGGGGTCATTGTCCATCTGTACTATGAAGCGCCGTCCGATCAACTTTGCGGCATTTGGCTGAATCTGGGCTGAAAGTATATCCCGGTACACTTCAGAATTCATCCGGCTACTCTTGTCTGCTGTTATGTCATCAATAAACACAAGTGACCCAGTGCCATTGAAAGCCATGCATGCCCATGCCATCACGTTGCCTCCACCATGTTTTACAGAGGATGTGGTGTGCCTTGGATCATGTGCCGTTCCCTTTCTTCTCCAAACTTTTTTCTTCCCATCATTCTGGTACAGGTTGATCTTTGTCTCATCTGTCCATAGAATACTTTTCCAGAACTGAGCTGGCTTCATGAGGTGTTTTTCAGCAAATTTAACTCTGGCCTGTCTATTTTTGGAATTGATGAATGGTTTGCATCTAGATGTGAACCCTTTGTATTTACTTTCATGGAGTCTTCTCTTTACTGTTGACTTAGAGACAGATACACCTACTTCACTGAGAGTGTTCTGGACTTCAGTTGATGTTGTGAACGGGTTCTTCTTCACCAAAGAAAGTATGCGGCGATCATCCACCACTGTTGTCATCCGTGGACGTCCAGGCCTTTTTGAGTTCCCAAGCTCACCAGTCAATTCCTTTTTTCTCAGAATGTACCCGACTGTTGATTTTGCTACTCCAAGCATGTCTGCTATCTCTCTGATGGATGTTTTCTTTTTTTTCAGCCTCAGGATGTTCTGCTTCACCTCAATTGAGAGTTCCTTAGACCGCATGTTGTCTGGTCACAGCAACAGCTTCCAAATGCAAAACCACACACCTGTAATCAACCCCAGACCTTTTAACTACTTCATTGATTACAGGTTAACGAGGGAGACGCCTTCAGAGTTAATTGCAGCCCTTAAAGTCCCTTGTCCAATTACTTTTGGTCCCTTTAAAAAGAGGAGGCTATGCATTACAGAGCTATGATTCCTAAACCCTTTCTCCAATTTGGATGTGAAAACTCTTATATTGCAGCTGGGAGTGTGCACTTTCAGCCCATATTATATATATAATTGTATTTCTGAACATGTTTTTGTAAACAGCTAAAATAACAAAACTTGTGTCACTGTCCAAATATTTCTGGACCTAACTGTATGTGTGTATGTACAGTATGCGTGTATGTTTGGATCCGGGGTTGCTGCGGCTCGAGGGTCTCCGGACGCGGGGGCTTACAGCCACTCGAAAATAAAATGGGATTATTTACAGGGGATTAGTATTCGTGACGCCACCCGTGGTTCAAGGTAAGGGGAGTACTGCCGCTGCCAATGGGAGTACCCGGGGGAGATGGAGTGGGGCAGCCAGATGACGTTCCCTCCACGGGTAGGGGAGGCCCCGGGACTCTGGATGGTGGAGGTGTAGGGAAGGGGAAGCGTGGTGCAGGCCAGGCGGGCAGACTCAGGGGAGAGCAGCGTACTCACTCAGACCGTGTGGATGTTGGTGTGACCATTAACCAGACTCTGACACAGTAGTAAACCAAGTCTCTGGGTGCCGCTGTCACTCTGGGGAGTTCGTCCGGGAATTCGTCCCCGCTGGTATTGCTGGCGGTCTGGAGCCTGCCTCCATGCACTAGTGTTTAGACGTTTCTGAGTGACCCCTTGGCCTGAAGCTGTCGAGGTCCCGCTCCCTATGGTTAAATAGGGGAGCTGTGCTCTCGATGGCTGACACTTGGGATTTCAGTGGGTCGCATAAGCTGGAAAGCCCTATCCCCCTCGTTGTGTTGGTGCCTTCGATCTCTGAGCTCTTGGGGAAAGTTCATAAAGAGACTATCCTCCACAGGTTAATTATCAGGTTGCGTGAAGCTATACCCTAATCTAGGGTCCAGTACCCTGCCGTGCTCGGTACCGGTCCGGTTACTAGATTTCCCAGTGCCGACCGTTTTCCAAAACTAAGTCTGGGCACCCTTCTCCAATACCCTGCGACCGGGTCTCCGACTCCTCCGATCCCAGACCACCGTCTGCGACCTAAAATACAGCAATAATACCTAAAATATAACTTTTAATAATTCCTCTAAAAATAGGGAAGGATCACCTTGCCTATGCATAAAAATAAACACAGGGAATGAATCATCTGCTGGGATGCTCCCAACTTCAAGGGGAAACCAGCAAACCCTGTGAGGTAGCAAACACACCTTGAATACAATTGGTGTTAAAGCAATATAACCTAATCAACCGGATGTGTAGTTTATATAACACAGCTGCTTATTCACACTCAGTTGATATCACTAACAGCAGCGTCATCCATCGGATTATTAACCACCGGTTAAATAATAGCAAGGAGTCCTAATTGGACCCCAGCTACCAGTGCAATTAATGATTATCTCACAACCGGTTGATACTGAAAAACAATAGCCAGGAATGCAATCTCCATAGGTTAACCTGATGCTCTCTATCAGGGAACAATCTCACCCAAATCCTGGTGTCTTGTTTCCCAGAGTGTCAGTGTGTCATCATATTCGGCGTAATCCAAAAAGACCTTCATTAAACCGGTCTAGGACCCCTTATGAATAGACCCACTTCTCCTCTCCCAGACTCTCCTCCTCCCGACGCGTTTCCTGTGTATCATTCATCAGGGGAGCTTTAAGGAGTAGACCTAAACTGGGTTAATCAGGCGGTCACGGCGTTAGTCCTGTATGCCGGCATACAGGACTAACTCCGTGACCGCCTGATTAACCCAGTTTAGGTCTATTCCTTAAAGCTCCCCTGATGAATGATACACAGGAAACGCGTCGGGAGGAGGAGAGTCTGGGAGAGGAGAAGTGCGTCTATTCATAAGGGGTCCTAGACCGGTTTAATGAAGGTCTTTTTGGATTACGCCGAATATGATGACACACTGACACTCTGGGAAACAAGACACCAGGATTTGGGCGAGATTGTTCCCTGATAGAGAGCATCAGGTTAACCTATGGAGATTGCATTCCTGGCTATTGTTTTTCAGTATCAACCGGTTGTGAGATAATCATTAATTGCACTGGTAGCTGGGGTCCAATTAGGACTCCTTGCTATTATTTAACCGGTGGTTAATAATCCGATGGATGACGCTGCTGTTAGTGATATCAATTGAGTGTGAATAAGCAGCTGTGTTATATAAACTACACATCCGGTTGATTAGGTTATATTGCTTTAACACCAATTGTATTCAAGGTGTGTTTGCTACCTCACAGGGTTTGCTGGTTTCCCCTTGAAGTTGGGAGCATCCCAGCAGATGATTCATTCCCTGTGTTTATTTTTATGCATAGGCAAGGTGATCCTTCCCTATTTTTAGAGGAATTATTAAAAGTTATATTTTAGGTATTATTGCTGTATTTCAGGTCTTTCATATTGATATACCATACCAGTGGCTGCATTATATATCCACCGTCTGCGACCTAGCCAAAGTCACCCAGGGAGCTACAACTCCCTCAGCTCCTCACTCTCTGAGGGCTACTCTAAACTGACTATGTCCCTCCCACCAGTCTGCCTGACCCCTAGGCAGGTGGCCCTTTTCCAGCTAGACCACCCACTGGTGTGCCTGACAGGGTGTGGTGTGAGGTGTGGCTAGGATTTGAATGCTGATGGAAGCAATACCAATAATTAGGATCCCAGAATCATGGAGGGTGAGTTCTGCACCATAAGAAAAAGGAGTGCAGTTCCCCGTGACACCCTGATGAGGTCAGGGGCATCACACTTACATTAAAGTCAATGGAGCTGGAAGCTACAGGTCATTAATAGGAGCTCTGATTGGTTGTTGTTAGCAATGAAGGACATTCTTAGTATAAGACAGCTTATGTGTCAGTTAATATGATTTTGGTGGAGAGACAGACAGAGAGAGACAAACAAACTACTGTGACGGGGTATGTGACTGAGCAGGCAGAGACGGTAGGCCGGTTAATAATTTAAAGGAACTTTGTTGGGAACGGGAGAAGATACCACCAAACATCAATATAGTTCCTTACAGTCATTAACAAAAGAACAGGGTCCGGGGGCGCCACCCGGTAATCCAACACCAAGGAAAATGCAACAACAGTCCTTAGATGAGTTCCTTAAATCAAGCAGCGTGGCCGAGACAACACAGTCCCACATGGTAGCTGATCTTCAATGTCCAATAGTCCATACAAGGGTATCAGGACCTGGCCTCAGAAACAGATCCCAGCCCTTCACCAGACACAGCATCAACTAACACCCCATACATGTGTCTGATTCCTCCACCTCTTTCTAGCTCAGCCCCCTGCAGAGGGGAACAGTGTACACACAACCCCCACAGATACAGGACTATGGATACTGCTGGAGGCCTGATTACATTATGCTCCCTGGTTAGGGAAACACACTGTTATACAGACAGACAGAGAGAGACAGACAGACTGAGACAGACAGACAGAGAACAGACAGAGAGAAAGAAAGAGAGAGAGAGACAGGCAGAGAGACAGAGAGACAGACAGACACAGAGACAGACAGAGACAGAGAAACATAGCGAGACAGACAGACAGAAAGACATAGACAGACAGAGAGACAGAGGATAGAGACATAGAGAGACAGACAGAGACAGACTGAGACAGACAGAAAGACATAGACAGTCAGAGAGACAGACACAGACAGACAGACAAAAATAGACAGAAAGACAGAGAGACAGACAGAGACACATTGAGAGATACAGAGATAGTCAGAGAGAGATAGAAAGACAGGGAGAGATGTGTACAGAGAGAGAGAGGGATGGATAGAGAGATCGATAGAGAAAGAGATGGATAGCGAGGGGCAGATACAGAGAGGGTGTGGGGGAGAGACAGAGACACTTAGCATGCACTATTATTTTCATTATCTGTTTTACAGATAAAAAGTGTAACTGCAGACAGCTCTGCACCCTGTGGTATGTACATGGACCTAGTCATATTCCCATATTGCCGAGCGGACTAACCTGGTAATCTTAATGTTCGTTTGAACCTGCCCTAAAATCTATGAAAATGCACACCAATGCATGTTTCCATGCAACTTATCCACTATATTACTTCCTGACTTCCATATCGCATGCAAGTTGCAGTGTGATCTTGCAGTGCGTGCAATATGTCACTGTGCAGCCCCAGCTGAATAATGTATCGTGTATGTATGCGGTATTTATAGATGGGGGCTAATTACATCCAGGTCTATATACCGGCTGTTTAAAATTATCTTTAAAATAAACTCCTCATAATCCAACGCCAAGTCCAACATCAACCTGCTACCATATGCAACCCAGGGCATGACAGCTGAAGGACACTGATGTTTGCTGTCTGTGTTTGCACACGTGGGCTGACTTCCTGAGGACATGTCCTTTTCTGGCTGTCACATTGCATGTTCATCAAGTATCCAATGTCAGCAGGGCAGGTGGCAGGCTGAAGGCCACTTCACTGTTGGTGGGGACCCACTGTGTGCCTTTTATATGCCAAACAGCTGATTTACATGACAGGACCTCGCATCCATGTGGATGGCCAGGCTTCTTTATGCACATTTTTTTGGGCTCTCCTACATTTAACTACTAGTTACTTCTATATTTGAAACACAGGATGTGGTGGCCATCAACAAGTTATCCTATTGGTAATAAAAAGCTTTGTAGCAGTAAGGCAATGTTCCCACGATGAGCTTTTGCTGAGATTTGATATTATTATTTATTTATAGAGCACCATTAATTCCATGGTGCTGTACATGAGAAGGGGTTACATACAGAATACATATACAAGTTACAATAGACAGACTAGTACAGAGGGATGGGGACCCTGCCCTTGCGGGCTTACATTCTATAGGATTTTGGGGAGGAGACAGTAGGTGGGGTGTTGGTGAGGCGACAGTTCCACACAGTGGTGAGGCAGCAGCTCCACACAGTGGTGAGGCAGCAGCTCCGCACGGTGGTGAAGCGGCAGCTCCGCACGGTGGTGAAGCGGCAGCTCCGCACGGTGGTGAGGCGGCAGCTGTGGTGGTGGTGAATCTCTGAACAGAGGAGTTTTCAAGTTCCGTTTAAAGCGTGCAAGTGAAGCAGATAGTCTGTCGTGTTGAGGCAGCAACTTGCAGAAGACGGGATGCTCAGGAGAAGTCTTGGAGGTGGTTGCAGCATTTCTGCGCTAATTATTGTGTAAATTAGGTAACTTGCGTTTTTTTCATTTAGTTTTATTTTATATGCGTTTTTATCTAATTTTTGAGGCTGCAGAGTTTGTCTTGCTTCGTTTTGGAAACTTCTAGTTATTCATCTTTGATAAAACTTTATGGCTAAAGTCATGTGCCAATAACGCGTTTTGTATGCATTTCTGCCATGGATATGCATTGAAAATGCCCACACATTTTGTACCTGCAAATTTTTAGCATCCAATACAATGCTAAGGAGAAAGCCAAGCCAGGGGTCACAGGTAATGACACCACCACACCCTACACCCCGGATAGGTACACCAAAGCTACACCAGAAATCCTTGTTGCCTTCCTCCAGGGGCTGATGTCCACACCAGGAGGTGGGCCAGGCAGTTGGCTCCGCCCACCGAGG
The DNA here is from genome assembly GCF_048569485.1 of Anomaloglossus baeobatrachus. Classification (NCBI taxonomy): domain Eukaryota; kingdom Metazoa; phylum Chordata; class Amphibia; order Anura; family Aromobatidae; genus Anomaloglossus; species Anomaloglossus baeobatrachus. Next base: position 354,735,836 of record NC_134357.1, read on the forward strand.
AGTTCACAGTGTCCTGGAGGCGGGAAAACCCGGCAGAGGAGATTAGAGTTGAAGTTGAAGAGAGAGGGAGTTTGAAGTGGTAGAGGAGCAAGGGAGAGGAGTTGAAGTGAAGGAGAAAGTGACAGTTTGAAAAGCCTGAAGTTGGTCCGGGTGTGTGCCCCGGACTGAGACAGCAAGGTTAGCAGACGGTGGTGACCGTCTGCAGGAGAGGCTGATCGGAGGTTGCCGAAAGGACCGTGGACGGGTGGTGGCCCGGCGGTACCACACCGGTATACAAGGAGAAGCCAGCACCATTGGCAGGGGCCTTTCGGATCCCGGCAAGGCTAGGAGTCACCGTGAATTTGCCAAATCCGTCAGTGAAGGGGACCTCCGGGTCTCCCAACAACTAAGTCCCGATTGAAGGCAACAGTCCAACCGTAGGAGAGAGACACCGCCACCGCCAAGGCACCAGTTTCTCAGGGCCAGCGCCTGCGGGCAAAGAGGGGCTCCTCCGGCCCATATCCAAGTCGGGGAGCGGGTTACCGGTGGGAACCCATCGCTACCAAAATTACACTAGGTGCAGGGACAGAGACCAACTACCGGGGAAAAGCAACAGCAGCCGTCCGTGGGAACCGTCTTTCCAGCCGTGTGTTTTACCGAGAACTGTGTCATCGTCTCAGGCTGAGTGAGTACCACCGTGCCGTGCGGCACAGCGCTGCCCCCGCGACCCTGCACCTCACCAGGCCCCGCACCTGGCCTGCCATCCCTCATCCTTCACCCCATCACTGGGCCCCGGGACAACCAACCCCTACCCACGGAGGGGGGAACTAACAACTCTGCTGCTCCCTGTCACCGCTCCCGGGATCCCCATACAGAGCAGCGGTGGTGTCCACACAATCACCACAACCGTGGGTGGCGTCACGGACAATAAAATCCCCAAAACCAAACCCCTTTTCACTCACGGGCGAGGAGCGCCGCTCGAGTCCCCGGGATCCGGCCCATCGCTCGAGCCACCTAGCAGCAGAGGCCGCAGCAGTAGCGGCAGCCGGACCCGAGCAGAGGGAGAGCGCAGCGTCCCCTCCTCCGCCCGCAACATACCCATAAGAGAAATTGACATGTCGTGGATTTAAAACATGCACCGCAGGTCAGATTATACTTGGTTAAAGAGAAGCACAGTGGGTAGGAAATTTCTTTAAATCCATCCACTTTGCTGGAAGTGGGACTGTAAAACGCTGCATTTTTGTAGGAGCTAAAATACACAGCATGGAAAAACTCATCAAAAACTCATTGTGTGTCCGTTTTTACCATCAGTCTCCTCAATGTGCTGTCCATGTGTCCTTTTTACCATCAGTGTCATCAGTTAACAGTCTGTGTTTCCACTTTTACGATCAATATCATCAGTGTATGGTCCGTGTGTCCATTCTTACCATCAGTGTGTCATCAGTGTTTAGCCCGCGTGTCCATTTTTGGCATCAGTGTATGGTCCGTGTGTCCGATTTTACTATCAGTGTCATCAGTGTACAGTCCGTGTGTCTGTTTTTACTATCAGTGTCATCAGTGTATGGTCCGTGTGTCCGTTTTTACCATCAGTGTCATCAGTGTATGGTCCATGTGTCCGTTTTTACCATCAGTGTCATCGGTTTATGGTCCGTGTATCCGTTTTTACCATCAGTATCATCAGTGTACGGCCCGTGTGTCTGTTTTTACCATCAGTGTACAGTCCGTATGTCCATTTTTACCATCAGTGTATGGTCCGTGTGTCCATTTTTACCATCAGTGTGTCATCAGTGTATGGTCCGTGTGTCCGTTTTTACCATCAATGTCATCAGTTTATTGTCCGTGTGTCCGTTTTTACCATCAGTGCCATCAGTGTATGGTCCATGTGTCTGTTTTTACCATCAGTGTCATCAGTTCATGGTCCGTGTATCCGTTTTTACCATCAGTGTCATCAGTCCATGATCCATGTGTCTGTTTTTACCATCAGTGTCATCAGTGTTCGCCCGTGTGTCTGTTTTTACCATCAGTGTACATTCCGTATGTCCGTTTTTACCATCAGTGTACGGTCCGTGTGTCCGTTTTTACCATCAGTGTCATCAGTGTCTAGCCCGTGTGTCCATTTTTGCTATCAGTGTACGGTCCGTGTGTCCGTTTTTACCATCATTGTCATTAGTGTACGGTCCGTGTGTCTGTTTTTACCTTCAGTGTGTCATGAGTGTACGATCCGTGTGTCCGTTTTTACCATCAGTGTCATCAGTTTATTGTCCGTGTGTCCATTTTTACCATTAGTGTCATCAGTGTACGGCCTGTGTGTCCGTTTTTAGCATCCGTGTCATCAGTGTTCGGCCCATGTGTCCGTTTTTACCATCAGTGCCATTAGTGGATGATCCATGTGTCCGTTTTTACCACCACTGTCATCAGTTTATAGTCCATGTGTCTGTTTTTACCATCAGTGTGCCATGAGTGTACAGTCCGTGTGTCCGTTTTTACCATCAGTGTCATCAATTTATGGTCCGCGTGTCCGTTTTTACCATCAGTGTCATCAGTGTATGGTCCGTGTGTCCGTTTTTACCATCAGTGTATAGTCCATATGTCCGTTTTTACCATCAGTGTCATCGGTGTACAGTCCGTATGTCCGTTTTTAACATCAGTGTGTCATGAGTATACTGTCCGTGCTTCTGTTTTTACCACCACTGTTATCAGATTATGGTATGTGTGTCCATTTTTACCATCAGTGTGTTATTAGTGTACTGTCCGTGTGTTCGTTTTTACCATCAGTGTGTTAATAGTGTACTGTCCGTGTGTCCATCTTTAACATCAGTGTATGATCTGTATTTACCATCAGTGTATGCTCCGTATTTACCATCAGTGTGTGCTCCGTATTTACCATCAGTGTGTGCTCCGTATTTACCATCAGAGTATGCTCTGTATTTACCATCAGTGTGTGCTCCGTATTTACCATCAGTGTATGCTCTGTATTTACCATCAGTGTGTGCTCCGTATTTACCATCAGTGTGCGCTCCGTATTTACCATCAGTGTGTGCTCCGTATTTACCATCAGTGTATGTGTAGCGCTCCTGAGACCATCAGGGTGTTACAAGGTTCTGCATCCTCACCAGGATGCAGAGCCTACCCCCTTAGGTACCCAGACCCCAGTCCCCTTACCACAAAAACCCCAGGTAATCCCAGTTTTGATCAACAATCCCCCAGACAATGGTACTTAGCTAGAATGGGACCATGGATGGCTGCCTAGAGGTGGAGCCACTCCAGTCCACTAGTTGACCAGGTGGGAGGGGCAGACTGTGGTGGAGTAATCCCAGAACTATGAACCGACGAGGTACAGGACCCTAGGACAGGAAAGGGCTTCAAGCCGACTTGTTAACACCTGCACAGCAAAGGAGACCATCAAGGGCCTTGCTGACCCTAAAGAATCCGAAGACTCAGTAGCAAAGAGAGAGCCGGGGACAGGACCAGAGACTCCCACCCCACAGGGTTCACGCTACCGTCAGGCGGACAGAAGTAGACAAACCACAAACCGGGGACCCCCAGTGTTCCATACCATGGGAACCCACTTACCAGAGACAGGTGCAGGGGAAGAAGGTACCAGAGAACCAGACTGGCACTGGGACAAAGGGGATCTGGAGGCGAAACCAGCCGGCCTCGGGCAACCAGTTAACACCTCAAGGAACAGTGAGTAAAACCAATTCCACAGAATACCTGTCTGGACTCCTTCTTCCGACGGCCACTGCACCATACACCCACTGGGGAAATACCCTACTTGTGGAGGGACTACCATACTAGCTGCTGTACCATCAGCCCCAGTAGAGACACTGCAGCGGCGGCTCCCTACACTTAGCTGCAACACCACAAGTGGCGTAACGAATAAACTCTATTCAAAGGGCCCAAGGCACGGAACCAGGTAACGGCCACCATCGTGACATTGCCAATAGAGACACTACCCAGAACCGAGTACACCATATCCCTGGGTGCTACATTTGCTCCGTATTTACCATCAGTGTGTGCTCCGTATTTACCATCAATGTGTCCTCCGCATTTAGGCTATGTGTCCACGTTGCTTTTCCCTACTTGCAGTTCTAAATGCACGTTTTGTCCTTAATTGAATTAGCCAAAGTTGCCTTTTGCAGAACTTTAGCGCTGAAAACGCATGCATATTTGCCGCGTATTTGATGCGTTTTTAGCGCTTTTTGAATGCTTTTTCAAATGCTTTTTGACACATGCGTTTTGAACATCAAGACAATGATAAATAAAGTTACAACAGTCAAACCAAATGAAAAAAGAGAAAAAAAATGGGCACATAAATATTTGTATGAAAAAAAAGAAAATAGCAAGATTTAATAGAATTATAGCGGTTATTTAATAAAAAACGGAAATATAGCAATAAAATGATAATTTTCTTTAAATAAATTGTCGGACTATGTGTGTGTGTAAAGGGACATATGAAATCATTATTTTGATGTGCAAAAAGCATGCGTTTTAGTAGTCCAAAACGCATGTTTTCTGCACCTAAAAAGCAGGTAAAATGCTGTAATTTTGATGTTTCTTGGTTACTCCCTGTTTCTAATTGACTTCTATGTTATCTAAACACACCTCAAATGGCAAAAACAATTGACATGCTGCTTTTTTAAATGCATGGTTTTTGCCACAAAATATGCAAATTAAACGCAGCATTTTGAACTGCATGGTGGGCACAGGAAAACCCTATTTCCCTTAGACTTTGCTGGGAAATCAAAACGCAGCCATTTTGGCACTAAAAAGGTGCAGTTGAAAACGCTGCAGAAAAGCATGAAAAAACGCATCGTGGTCACATAGCCTTACCATCAGTGTATGCTCCGTGTGTCTGTTTTTACCATCAGTGTCATCAGTGATTTTCATGGATGGATAAATGAATAAATGATAAAGCTTTTACTATACTTTGCAGTGGTAAATACAGACAGCACACTGATGCCCTCTGTGTGCTGTACTTGTTTTTCATAGACCCAATGACTTGTACTGGCCCTCGTTAGCCTTGATATCCAGAAAAAAACAGATGTCTCACGATCTATATAAAAGCATGGACATATGACTAGCACCATAGATTATAATGGTTCCTTGTGGTACCCCTGAAAAAAACACGTATAAAACATAAAGAACGGGACAAATCCAGGAATTTCAACATTAAGGCCCTGTGTGCACGCTGCGGGTTTACCGTGGATTTGCTACAGAAAATGTGTCTAACATTGCTGCAGTCATTCCTTAGCAAATCCTATGGGTTTTAAAAAATGCTGTGCGCACACTGTGTTTTTTTTATACCCGCGGATTTATACGCAGATTTTCCACTGTGGAATCAATGAGCATGTCACTTCTTTTCCGCAGGTACCTGCGGTTTTTGCCAAAGATAATGGTAAAAATCCGCGGGGACCAACTTGCGGAAAATCCGCGGCAAAATCTGCGGCAAACCGCGGTAAAACCGCATGTGGATTTTGTTGCGGTTATGGTGCGTTTTTTTAACCGCGGGTGCGGGATTCTTTAAGAGGGTCTGTATTTTTCTTAAGAAAAAGGCACTTTCTTGTGCGCACATAGCCTAAAATCTTTGGTGAGTTTCTGATGTTGCAGATTTTCTCCGCCAATTAGGTTATTATATCTCGTTTTCCTTGCATTTTTATAGAGTTTTTGACACTGCAGGTTTTGTGTCTTTGTGTGTTTTAAATAAAGCTTCTTTTGTTTTTGATACTTCTTGGTATTTGGCTTTGACAAAATTTTATACATAGTCATGTGTGGATGACATATGCTTTTAAGCGGGCTTTACATGCTACGAGATCGCTACAGCGATCTCATTGGGGTCACGGATTTTGTAACGCACATCCGGCCGCTGTAGCGATCTCGTTGTGTGTGACTCCTTGGAGCGATTTTGGATCGTTACAAAAACGTCCAAAATCGCTCCTCGTTGATATGGGGGTCACTTCTCATATATCGTTGCTGCAGCGTGTACTATGTAGTTCGTCGCTCCTGCGGCAGCACATATTGCTTTGTGTGACGCCGCAGGAACGAGGAACCTCACCTTACCTGCCGCCGCCCGCAATGCGGAAGGAATGAGGTGGGTGGGATGTTACGTCCCTCCACTTTGATTGGGCGGCCGCTTAGTGACGTTGCTGTGACGCCGCACGGACCGCCCCCTTAGAAAGGAGGTGGTTCGCCGGTCACAGCGACGTTGCTAGGCAGGTAAGTAGTGTGACGGGTCCGGGCAATGTTGTGCGCCACGGACAGCGATTTGCCTGTGTCGCACAACCGATGGGGACGGGTACCCACGCTAGCGATATCGGTACCGATATCGCAGCGTGTAAAGTGGCCTTTAGTGCTTTTCCGCAGCGTAATTTTCTGCATTTAATGCAATTCTGTGGGGCAAAGCGCATATAAACCTCAGCGTATACGCAAGAGAAATTTGTATTTTGCGGATATCAAAAATAAACCTTAGGTCCGTTTACACAGGGTAAAAAAAGCATTGTGGATAGTATTCTAGAAATCCCATCCACTTTACTGGAACTGTAAGATGCTACGTTTTTTGCCAGAGCAAAAATAAGCGTTGCCAAAAGCTCATTGAGAGAACTTAACCCGCAGTGTGCATATTTCTTGATATCTCACTCAATGCCGTTGCTATAATAGTAATACGCATGTTTTTCACACAGCAGACAATTCGATGTATATTCACAATACAGGACATAACCATACAGTATAAAATATGCCACACACTGGTCAAAAATCGCTCTGAAATATGACATTCATGGTTGTATAGAAATGATATCCTTCCATTTGTGTGAGAATCTATAGCAGGCTAGCCTGTAGACACAGTATGTATATATCTTTTATAAAGAATGATCTGTTCTAGCTTTATACCAGCACAGATGGATGTCTGATCTGACTAATATGAGAACCTTCTTTCCTTTGCTTCCTGTATCCTATAGCCTAAGTAGAAGAAGTAGAAGAGCTCAGCTATGTGGCCATGTAATGCTATGTACTATGAGAGGGAGGTGTTTCCTGTAGAGTGGAAGGTCCACCCTAGGAGCTGGGAAGGAGGATTAGTTCCCTGCCCCCTTTTCCTTGTCTTCTTCCCAGCCCCCTATCCTCCAGCCCTCCAGGCTCCTCCAGCAGAGGCCCTGTAACCTCTTGTGTGGTAAGGAGCTGTTGCAGGAGGGCAGAGTATATTGTCTTGATTCTAGAGGATATACAAGATGGTGGGAATTCCAGGATCCTTCCAGTGTAAGTATCTTATTCTTCATTGTCTCACTCTCACTTGTTGGTTGGAGTTACTGTGTCCTCTAAGCTGTGTGCTCTACAAATGATAGTGTTAACACTAGAACTACTGAGGTAGTCATTTTGACTACTTTGCACTATGTATTTCTATATAGGTGTCACGAGTCCAGTAGTTCTAGTGTTAAAAAGTCTAAAATCCTGTGGATGGTAAGAGCACTTATTCCGGTGAACTCTTTATTGCCATATTCTTTTAACTCTTTCTTTCCAGGAAAAAAAGCAAACAGAAAGTATTCATAAACATGTACGTCATTGGTCCAGATCAGTTCTGGTTGTGAATGGTTCCTACGTCATAGTTTGCAGAATGTCCTTGGTGATGTCATGATGACGCTATGTTGGATAGGGTTGTTTAGATGAACCAGGTTGTGGCGGCTAAGTGGTTAAAGTGCTAATGTCCTTGTCACATTTGTACATATGTGATGTCTTGATGCTGAACCCATAGTTGAGGATGATCTTGGATAATCTTGGATTCTTGATTGCGTCATGACCGGATTGTTGGTTGAACTAGATGGACCGAAGTATTTTTTCAATCTATGTAACTATGAGACGTGCTTATAAAGTCTTGATCGACATGATCTATGGCCATCTGGGAGGGTCTTGTCACATCAATTGATCTTTTTATATGTGACATTATTGGACCAGCAGTCCTATAGTGGTTCTACATCTGGAACCACATGTTGGCTCTGATGTGATCTGTGCTGACTCCAAACTGTTGCTGAATGGACAGATGTTCTTGGAGGAGGATGATCTGATGGCATGTGGTGATGGTGAGCGGTGGCTGCATGTATCATGTGTGTATATATTGGATGTTAGTACTAGTCCGCGCTCTGTTCTATAAATATTATGTCTCCACTTGGTGTTCTGTTTATCTCCCCATAAAATGTAGAAGCATATACAATGTAGCGGTAGGTCCAGCCTCTATATACAGTAGCACAGGTCGATCCTTTTTTGGCTGTTGTCTAAGGGCCAGAGCACGCCGCCCATACTTCATCGTATTTACATTTCACTGGCGACAGTTCCCGAAATGTTAGGTAGGACGCCTTTAAACTTGGGTGGTGTTGGCCAAGTTATTATAGTTACGTTATAGGTAATAATAATAATTGTATTCATTTATATAGCGCTATTAATTCCATAGCACTTTACATACATTGGCAACACTGTCCCCATTGGGGCTCACAATCTAGAGTCCCTATCTGTATGTCTTTGGAGTGTGGGAGGAAACCCACGCAAACACGGGGAGAACATACAAACTCCTTGCAGATGTTGTCCTTGGTGGGATTTGAACCCAGGACCCCAGCGCTGCAAGGCTGCAGTGCTAACCACTGAGCCACCGTGCCAGATTCTGTAAATGGGGCTGGTAGTGAATCCAACAAGGTTTTACTCTTGTCTGTGCAGATCGTGCAACATGCAGTGCTGGTTTTCCCAAAAACAGACCCCATTATAGTCACTAGGATCCGTGGTGTGCCGTTAGGGAATCCAGTTTCATCCTCCTGTGATAAAACTGAAAACATAGCACAGATGTAAATCTCGTCTAATGCTATGGTCCCACGTAGTGCAAATGTTTTGGGTGTTTTTTTCCCTCTGCTCTTTTTTTGCGGGGAAAATCTGCACAAAGTGGAACTTTACAGTCTTGCAGCGCTGGGGTCCTGGGTTCAAATCCCACCAAGGAGAACATCTGTAAGGAGTTTGTATGTTCTCCCCATGTTTGCGTGGGTTTCCTCCGGGTTCTTCGGTTTCCTCCCACACTCCAAAAACATACTGATAGGGAGTTTACATTTTGAGCCCCAATGGGGACAGTGTTGCTGATGTATGTAAAGCGCTTTGGAATTAATGGCGTTATATAAGTGAACAAATATTATTAAATTAAACTGGACGAATAAGAAACCAACTTCAGCATCATAAAATCTGCAGCGTTTAACAGTTCCAGCACATTAGATGTGACTTCATGAAAACTCATTCCCACTGTGTGTTTAAAAGATGATGTTGGACTGTGTTTTGTTATTTTTTTGTTGCTTTTTTTCCCTTCTATGGGGAACCTGAAAAAATGTATTTTAAAAACCGCAATTGCAATTTAAAGTGCAGAATCCCATTGTTTCTGCATTAAAAAATTGCCAAAAACAACAACAAAAAAACAGAGAAAACTTATAAAAAGCAGCAGAAAAAAAAGTAAATGTTTTCCCAAATGGGGACATGATTGAATGTTCCTATAGCATCTATCAGCAGCACAAGCCCATAGGCACTGTAAAGCTGCTTTCACACATCTGGTTTTAGCAGTGCGGCTAAATCCGGCTCTAAAACCTATGCAACGGATGCGGCGAAAAAACCGCATCCTTTGCATAAGTTTTTACATGCGGTCCGTCCGGTTTTTGCCGGTTGCGGCATGCTACTGAGCATGCGCAGTGCAAAAAACGCATGCGGTGGCCAGATGCGTTTTTTGCCGCATCGCCCCGCATCCGGCATCCATTGGAAAAAGTGCCGCATTGGCTGGATGCGGCGCAATGCGTTTTTTTTTGCCAGACAAAAAAACGTGCCAGGCAACGTTCCATCCGGCCGCTGCATGGACTAAATATGCCGCATCCGACAAAAAACGGACCGAACGCAAGGCCATGCGGCACAATCCGGCACTAATGAAAGTCTATGCGGAAGAAACGCAACTGGCGGCAAAAAAAACCGGTTGCGTTTTTTCTGCAAAGAGCCGGATTGTGCCGCACAGCAAAAACCGGGTGTGTGAAAGCAGCCTAAGCAATCCTTGTTTAGTGTCCCTGGATTGCAGAGCTTGGTGACTAGAGCGGTGGGGACTTTACAGTATAATTTTGATAGCCATCGGCTGAATGATTGCTCGGCCTACAGCTATCTCAACTGACTTCCCCTTTTCTCTATGGGAACTTTTTGGGGAGGGTCAGGAGGCCCCTTATACAAACTATTGCCAATCCCACTGATATATGTGTGTAAAGCCGACTTTACTCTCTGTTTGGGAGCCCATATATGAACCTTGATCTGTATGTTCATATTTCGTGCAGTAGGTTAATATATAGAATACTCTTCTGTAGCAGCCATCTTTGTGGAACGCAATTGTTTGACATCAGAGCTCAAGTGTTTTTTGATAGATTTCAGTTTTATTTTCAGATTTTAGGGCTTAATATTATTACCAACCAGTTTTTTGTAGCTGCTGCTCAACCTTGACCATACATTAAAAATTAATATCGACGCATTTTTGGATGCACAAATGTTAAGAAGTAATCCATGAGCAAAGCAATTTACAAATAATGGAGTGGATTTGGCCACCGTAGTGATTTAGGTCCACAGACAAATGCCTGGCCACAAAACAGGAAGTGTAGCCATGGTGGCTTTGGGCCTACAACTTCAATCGAGTTAATAATTATGAGTTTATTAGCTATTTATTGACGGCTTTCATTTATGTATTATGGCATTTTGGAATGGCTTCCTAAGGAGGTATCCCATGTACCGACTTGTATAAATAGATGATATCTTGTATAGAGTTGCACTAAGTAACTGCAACCATATGTCTCCCTGTCTCCAGCGTATACAGTGAAATAAATAAGATTACCATGCGGACGGTATATAAATAGACATTAGGAGTCATACTGGTGAAATCCATTTTTTCTTTTACATTGTAACCTAAGTTTCATTTTTTAGGATTAGAGATGGAGCCAAAACCAAGTAGTAGAAATATGTTCTATGACTTAGAGCGAAATTCACCTCAGAGTAAGAAAGTTGACAAGAAGCCAAGGGAATGAAAAGTCGAATGCTGGCTGCTCTGCGGCCATTATCAGGCCCAGGCCTGGCTTGCGTTATGGTGTGTGAGGTTTCACAGAGCCAGGCCGTCTCTGAGAGCAGCTGCTATAGATTAACGGCCGAGACTCCATTGATTAGACAGGCACAGCTCGCCTGCATATAAATAGAATTTTTCTTGAAGTATTTTTTTTTCTTAAAGGGAAATCAAACTGTTTAGTGTGTGAGGGTCCGTCCATGTGGTTGTAGTTATACACATATGTAGCGCACATGTGTGCAGGTACAGGAGATTCATGCTCGCCATACATCTCTGGAGCCAGACAGTCTAGCTGCCAGATTTTACCTCAGGCTCCAGGATTTCTAGAGAATGATTTGTATAAATATGTCCGTTAATTGGTTCCTTCAGTTTTTACCTGTACACATTCCAGTTGTCTCTCAGGACTGACTATTCTGTGTCTAATCTACACGTTTACACAGTATTAAGTTGCTATTGGGCTTCATGCAAATAGCAACTGTTTTATAGTATAAAGAAAACACTATTGGTGCCAACATGTGGTCCCTTCACCTGGTACCACATTTCTATTCCATTGGTGAATACCTCTAATTGCAGCACACTAAAAGGGATTTTCTGGTTTTAGAAAACCCCTGTCCCTTGGCTGCAGTTTTTTACTTGCCGTCCCCATGTCCAGCGTTGAGTTCCACCGTTGCTCGCAGTGATTTCTATCTGCAGTGCTGATGCCACAGCGATAGCAGTGCAACCAGTACTTATTGGCTGTATCGCTGCCGATGTCATTAGCGCTGCAGACGATAAGGGTTCATTCAGATGTATGCATGGAATTAGTTGTTTTTTTTTTCATGGATAACCACACATACCCATTATAAAGTTTGTGAAATGTACTGTTAGGCTATGTTCACATTTCCGTTATTTAGGATCAGTCACAATCCGCCGCTCTGATAAACAACGCAATCCTTTTAGCGGATTCCGCTGTTCCCATATACTTGTATGAGCGGCGGATTGCGAATGATGCCCTGGCGTTGCATCCGCCGCCCGACTGATCAGTCGTGGAACGACTGACCGTCGGGCGGCAGGAACGCAGCATCTAACGTTTTTTGAGCAGCGGACTCCTTTTGTTTTCACTGCGCATGCGCAGATCTTGTGTTTAATCATTCAAATTAATGTCTCTCTCTCGGCGGCCGAATGATCAGCTGATCGCCTGGCGGCTGGCTTCTGTGAGCGATCAGCTGATCGGCCGGCTATTGTGAACGATCGCTCTCATAAAAGCCGGCTGCCGGGCGATCAGCTCATCGTTCACACTAGCCGGCTGCCGGCTTTTGAGAGCAATCAGCTGATCTCCCGGCGGGCGGGTTTTGCTCTGATGTGAGCGATCAGCTGATCGCCGGGTGGGTGGCTATTGTGAACGATCGCTCTCATAAAAGCCAGCTGCCGGGAGATGAGCTGATCGCTCTCAAAAGCCGGTCGCCGGGAGATCAGCTGATCGCTCTCAAAAGCCGATGTGATCGTTCACAATAGCCGGCCGCCAGCTTTTGAGAGCGATCAACTGATCTCCCGGCGGCTGGCTCTCATTTTTATACTGAAAGCATTTCACCAACGGAATCCGCTTTCTCATGACAATTCTTGTCACCCGTTGTACAACGCATCAGTCACAAGCGTCAAGCAACGCAGGTGACTGATGCAAAAAAACGGAAATGTGAACATAGCCTTGCTTGATTGATAGCAGCTACAGAATAAAGGAGGGAGGGAGGACCGACGGGGCGGAAAAAAACAGCAAAACCTGACCCTGCTATTAGATATTCTGTAGCTGCTATCAATCAAATAACAATGCATTTCACAAACTTTACTTGCCTATATTTCAAAAACTATACATCTGATCTCACAACTAAAGGTGTGTATAGAATCAACATGATAGTGCAAGTACAGCACTGGCTTTAGTTTATATTGGAACATCCCAGTGGTTGGCCCTCTTTAAGTTCATTGTTGTTTCTGATTAGTTTCCCCAGAGATAAGGCAAGGGTCTGATCATGACTTAAGGCCCCTTTACACACTGAGACTTTCTAGCGATCCCACCAGCGATCTCGACCTGGCTGGGATCGCTGGAAAGTCTCATAACAGTCGCTGGTGAGCTGTCAAACAGGCAGATCTGGCCAACGACGCAGCAGCGATACGGACCTGCAGAACGACCTCACTGGAAAGGGAACGCTATAGCACACCTATGGGCTGGGTCGCTATGATGTCATTGTAACGGTGTCAAACACACCGATACATGCTGCGCAGTGGGAAACAAAGGACCAAAGAATGGTCCTTAACGACTTGTAGCGATCAGCGACCTCACAGCGGGGGCCAGGTCGCTGATGCGTGTCACACACTGCAATGTCGCTGGGGAGGTCGCTATTACGTCACAAAACTGGTGACGTAACAGCGATATCGCTAGCGATGTTGCAGTGTGTAAAGGGGCCTTAAGGGTTATGACGTAGCCAGGGTAAATATCGGGTAACCAAGCAAAGCGCTTTGCTTAGTTACCTGATATTTACCCTGGTTACCAGCGTACGCTGCTAAAGGTACCTTCACACATAACGACTTACCTGCGATCCCGAAAACGATGCGACCTGATAGGGATCGCAGGTAAGTCGCTGGGAGGTCGCAGGTGAGATGTCACACAGTCAGATCTTACCAGCGATGCAGAACAATACAGATCGCAGTAGCGACCTGTATAACGATCTCAGCAGTCACTGTGACCCTGTCACACAGTGTCAAACACAGCGATGTGTCCTGCCCAGCAGGACATCGCCTTTGAAGAAAATGGCCTGGACCATTCTGCAACGATTAGCGATCTCACAGCAGGGGCCTGATCGCTGGTAAGTGTCACACATAACGAGATCGCTAACGGGATCGCTACTGCGTCACCAAACGGTGACTCAGCTGCGATCTCGCTAGCGATCTCGTTATGTGTGACAGTACCTTTACACAGAGTCGGTGCTCGTTGGTCTCCTGCCGTCAAACACGCCGATGTGTGCTGCACAGTGGGAGACCAACGAGCAATAAATGAACCAGAACAGTGTGTAACGATCAGCGATTTCACAGCAGGGGCCAGGTCGCTGCTTAGTGTCACACACAGCGAGATCGCTGATGAGGCCACTGGTATGTCACAAAACCTGTGACTCAGCAGCGATCTCGCTAGCGATCTTGCTATCTGAGAAGTACCCCTTAATCGCCACTCCCATTTGGAAATGCATATATGCTTGGCAAAATCCAGTTTGTTTGTGTGTGGGAGGAACATATGTTGGTCGCTTGGGCTAACCGCTAGTTAGAGTGGTGGGCACGTTTACTCATATTTGCCACGTAGAAAAACAGTAGAGAACTTAGAAGTCTGTGGGCACTATATTCGAGCTGTGTCTTACAGTCATGAGGTCTAAATCTCCCATATACACATTAGACTAATGTCGGCCAAACCTGCCAATAATGACAGATTTGTCCGTCAATCTAATTTATTAGGAATTCCGTCAAGTCCGATCTCACGTTGACGATCCTTTTTTTGCATCCTGTGATTAGCAAATAATTGGCTTTAGATTGCATTTACATAAACAATAATGCTGGGTCCAAGGCCACACAAGTAGACTATGGATACCACCATTTTAAATACATTGATAAATGGCAGATTTGTTGCACTTTTGTTTTCTTAGCTTAAATCACGTGGAAGAGGTTGTAGCAGGCCCCGGGATTTCCTCAAGCCTCATTCAGATGACTGCTATGGTTATGCAAAATTTCTGTATCAAATCTGCCATGTCCAAATTCTCTCTTCGGGTCAGCACACACGGCGAGTAATACAGAGCGAGTGGAATGCGATAAAAAATTGCATTCCACTCGGACCAATATTACTCTATGGGGCAGCTCCAATGAGCGATTGTTTTCTCAGCCCTAATCGGACTGAGAAAACAGTTGCAGCATGCTGCGGGTACAATGCGATCTTGTTCCACTGGCACCCATTCAACTCTATAGGGCGAGAGAAACATCGCATTGCTCTTGCGTTATACCGCCAGTGTAACGCGAGAGCAGTGCGATTCTCGCATCAGCCAACAATGGAGGAGATAGGGAGATAAATCCCTCCCTCCCCTCCACAGCGCCGCACCTCCCCTCCGCAGCTGTGGTCTGATCGTACGATCGGACCACAGTTGCATTACACTTGGCTCCCGCTGTGCTGTGAGCGTTTGCCGAGTCTTATGCAAGCACTCGCAGTAATCCCCGTGTGACCTCAGTCTTAATCTCCCGTATACGTTGGACTAAAATTGACTGAACTTGCCAATAACAAAGTGTATGGGGACCCTAGACGATTGATTTCTGCATGTCAAAACAGACTGGCGATGCTTCTGTTCATGGAGAACACAGGAGCACTTGGCCGAGTGAGCACTCTTGTGCATGGGAGAGACAATAGAGGTAGACTGTCTTAGACTGTACAGTATGTTATTTTTTCCCATTGAATTTTATAGCAGAAAATTGCATATGACCACAGCACGCACTCAAAAAACCATGTGGTGTTCAGATGCTTTGCGGTGACATCTGACTGCAGTGATAACATTTGTGCACATATAGTAAAGTCCCACCATACATGCAAGGTAGCTATTGGCTGCACGCTTGTTCAGCTGACTTCTACGTCAACTGATATCTCCATTAATGTGTAAATTTTGCCTAATGAGATTGTTTAATGAGGAATAAGTCACTCACACCACAGTTCCTATTTTTGTGCCCAACAGAAGGCAACAGGGACAGATAAACTGGTACCAAACCCACCAGCATAATACAATTATCATCAGTTACAGCACAAATCATTTGGGCACAGCAAATTTGATGGACATATCTACTAAATGAACCAAACAAGTTTTTATACGCAGATTTCCAAAAGTTAAAAAACAATATTCAAAAGTACAATGTATAATTATGAATTCATACAATATTAGCTGTTTATAGACATAAGATGTTTGTGGACAACGTGTGTAGAGTCGGCCATAGGTATTTGGTTTCCAGTAGATCTTTCCCGAAATGTTGGGATTGACTAACAAGTAGAGATGAGTGGACCCGTGGAAGTTCGGTTCGGCGGGTTCAGCTGGACTTTAGATAAAGTTTGGTTTGGGACCTGGACTTGAACCTCAATAAAAGTCACTAATTGGGCAGTTCGGCTCTCTGCTCACATGCAGCCAGCCATAAATAGATCACTTCCAGAGGAGGTAAGCAGGATTTTTTCATATATATTTATTTTTATTTGGTGCCTACTACACATCAGATCACGTTGTTGTTACCCGCAGTGTGAGCTGATCAAACACTGCAAGTGGCTCGCACTGGGCTGAGCACCGAGTGTTCCCAAACACAGCAATGCTCGCGCGAGTGGTTTGCATACGTACAGTGCCCAAACTCTGTTTTGTTTTTTTAAAGCCTGTGTTTGGTATGAACACCGAACCTCGGGTTCTCTCATCTCTACTAACGAGTATTTCATGTTGAAAATAGGTTGGTATAAATTTACACAACAGACCTTACAGTTAAGTTACCCCAAAAGTAGGTTTACAGTTGAATACTGAAATTCTGACATTTTGTGGGTTCACATTCACTGACACAATTATGTAACGTGATAGTGCTACAACTCAGAAGCAAAGCTACATTCATCAAACTGCTGTTCCAACAAGATGGGGCACCTCTTCATTCTGATTTTGAAGGGATTATATATATATATACACACACACCTTTCCACAGCATTGGATTGGGCGACGTTGTAGCATTGAATAGCCGCAATGTACACTCAATTTGACATTACTAAACTTTTTTTGGGGCGTAGTAAAGAATAAGGTTTTTGCAATGAAGCCCCAGACAATGAATGCATCAAAGTGGTATTCCCATCACCAAGCTCCTATCCCAATATGTATTAGGTGTAATAATCTTACTAAATGCCTCCAATTAGAAATGTGGTAAAGTTCTACTGATTAGCTATGTCTCTTACCTCATGTGCAGGGCATTACAGTATTTTAGGTAACCATGGCTACGACCACTAGCAACTAATTGTCAGGCTATAAGTGGTCATAACCATGGATACCACAGCTACAATGCCCTGCACATGAGGTAAGAGACATAGCTAATCAGGAAAACTATACTACATTTCTAATTGGAGGTATTTGCTAATATTCTTATTATTACTAAACCTACTACCTAGTGGGATAAGATCTTGGAGATGAACTCTTAAAGGGCACCAGATGCAGACCTGAATTTATGTCGTACTGTGTGTGACAGTGTACTAGGCTGGTTTGAAGATTATTGCAATGTTGATGGAAGACATTTTTGGAATTTATGAGATTAAACAATGTTAGACAAATGTAATAGAATGCAAATAATCGTCTTTTGTTGCTTGTCACTGTATATGTTTAACCATATAATCTATTGTGATCAATTTCATTGATTCAGCGTTATACTGAACCTACTTTTGGGCCACCCTGTATATGTTTTAATGGTATATCAATGATATATCTGTATGTGGTGTTTAAGGCCATTTGCAGCACATATGTGAAAAGAAACATGAATCCAGAACATTTATTGAACTTGGCATTGATTAGGTAGAATGGAAACAGAGTGCCATGATTTGGAGAGTGCCAGTGGCATCTGTAAGATAAGGCAAGAGTAAAGGTATTGTGGCATATAGTTTAAAGGGTACTTTACACGCTGCGATATCGGTATCGATATCGCTATCGAGCGTACCCGCCCCCGCCGATTGTGCGTCACAGGCAAATCGCTGCCCGTGGCGCGCTACATCGCTTACACCCGTCACACGGACTTACCTTCCCTGCGACGTCGCTCTGGCCAGCGAACTGCCTCCTTTGTAAGGGGGCGGTTTGTGCGGTGTCACAGCGACGTCACACAGTAGCCGTCCAATAGAAGCGGAGGGGCGGAGATGAGTGGGCGGAAGATCCCGCCCACCTCCTTCCTTCTTTTCCGGTGGACGCAGGTAGGAGATGTTCGTCGTTCCTGCGGTGTCACACGTAGCGATGTGTGGTGCTGCTGGAACGACGAACAACATCGTACCTGCAGCAGCAACGATATTAAGGAAAGAAGCGACGTGTGAACGAGCAACGATTTTTGACGTTTTTGCGATCGTTGATCGTCGCTCGTCGCTCCTTGGTGTCACACGGTGCGATGTCGCTAACGGCGCCGGATGTGCGTCACTAACGACGTGACCCGACGATATATCATTAGCGATGTCGCAGCGTGTAAAGCACCCTTAAGGCTATGTACAGGTGGAATTTTCTTGGAGAATGACAAAACCAAGTTTTTTCCAGTAAAAACTGCTTTACCAATTGCTTTTTTTAGGGCGGGATATGAGGACTTTTTCTATTCCTGAAGTCTTTTTTTGAAGCCATATTGAGGAGGAAGTCCACAGTTTTTACATGGATTTTTCTTTTTTGAAAAATCCACATCTATAAACTGCTTATAAAGCTAAAACATTCATTTTTTTGGTACAGTTTTTCTTTTTTTGTGTTTTTTACTTACAGTATACTATAGGATGTATCAGTGCGGTGTGTTTCCACTGCAAAACCACAATATACACTCCAAAATATCAACATAACAATTGTTGTTAAAGGGAACCTGTCAGGTGCAATATGCACCCAGGACCACGAGCAGTTCTGGGTGCAT
Organism: Anomaloglossus baeobatrachus; assembly: GCF_048569485.1. Classification (NCBI taxonomy): domain Eukaryota; kingdom Metazoa; phylum Chordata; class Amphibia; order Anura; family Aromobatidae; genus Anomaloglossus; species Anomaloglossus baeobatrachus. The sequence continues at coordinate 354,754,554 of NC_134357.1, forward strand.
ATTGCTAATCCCTGCCTAACCGTCCCTGTATACACGAGCCTAGATATAGAGATCTTTAGGAAAAGTATTTCTAAAGATCTTTTGCCTTATGCATTGCTAATGAGCGTCCCCTGGGCATTATATCCCCCAACTAGTCCGCCCTCTTAGCATGTTAGTACACCCACAGGGGACGTACTAACGTGCTATTCAATGCAGCGTCACCAGCGGGGATGTGTGTAACTGTGTTTGCTGTGACCGCGCTTCTGAATGCCCCGTACTTCCAGTCCTGCTCAGTATGAAGCCGGGTGTACGCGTCCCGGCTTCGGAGAGGTCTACTGCGCATGACTGGAAGTGCCGGGCATTCAGAAGTGCGGCCACAGCAAACGCTGGTGCCGCTGCATTGATTAGCATGTTAGTACACCCCTGTTGGCATACTATCATGCTAAGAGGGCGGACTAGCCAGGGGAACTCAGTCCCCTCGCTCATTAGCATAAGATAAAAGATCTTTAGAAATACTTTTTCAAAAGATCTCTTTATCTATGCTAATTTATACAGGGACTGTTAGGCTATGTGCACACAGTGCGTTTTTCGCGGCGTTTTTGCGCGTTTTTCGGGTGCGTTTTTGGCCTTAAAACTGCAGGACTTTGCTTCCCCAGCAAAGTCTATGAGTTTTCATTTTTGCTGTCCGCACACATCTGTTTTTTTTACCTGCGTTTTTGAGTTAAAAAAAAAAAATGGACATGTCAGTTCTTTCCTGCGTTTTTCTACGTTTTCCCCCCATGCAATACATTGGAAAAACGCAGAGATCAAAAACGCAGCAAAACGCACTAAATTGCGGTAAAAACGCGTGCGTTTTTTGATGCGTTTTTTCTACGCAGGTGCGTTTTTGTGCGTTTTTAGCGGCCAAAAAACGCACAAAAACGCAGCGTCAAAAAGACGCAGTGTGCGAACCTAGCCTTAGGCAGGGATTAGCAATATACACCCAGAACTGCTCATGGTTCTGGGTGCATATTGGACCTGACAGGTTCCCTTCAAGTACGTACTAAACTACAAATAAAAACAATGCGCCTTGTGCGTGCCCTATAGGCACTTTTTCCTCATTCTAATGAATAGGATTTGTATTGTAATCAGATCTGAAGTGTATTTTTAATGTTGATTTGGGGCAGAATCCGTGAAGAAAAAAAAAGATAAAAAAAATCTCTAAGTGTTTTTTAACAGCCTTCTCACTTAATGTGTTAAGTTTGGAGCTGATTCCAAAAGGAATTTGCCTCAAAAATCAAAACATGTCAATTATTTTTTTTTTCTATCAGGCATTTAGCAAAACCTCTTAGGGACAAAATGCTAAAAAAATCCTTTTATAAATAGAAATGAAGAGTTAGAGAGCATTTTTGAAGTGGATCCACTCCATAAACTCCATGTGAACGCAGGGTTCTATCCATATGGATTGGCCGTTATGGATAAGCATGCTTTTCCCATGGATTATGTATCGGTTTGTATACACAAATATATATGAGCCCTCTTGATTTGAACGTTTGTTGTGTAGTCGTTAGTGCATGTACGTGGTGGAGACAATACATGCCGCCTGTGGGTGTGGGAGCGGCCAGGTGTGGGGCCACCTGGCAGGTGTGTGACTTCTATGGCACCTGGGACTCACGTCAACGCTTCCCACCAGGTGTTCAGGTCTTAGAGTTTACCTCAGGCCTGGACTATGGGGGATGTGCATTAAATATTTAACCTCTTGTATGCTATCATACAATGATCTGGACCATAGTACTCCTCATGTGTTTCTGTGACTGAATCTTCACCCTGCCCCCCGTACGGGTTTCCTTTTCCCCTCGGAAATGGAACTTTATTAGAGGCAGATGCAGATTTTCCTGAATATCCGAGGCCCTGTATTTATGTGAACAGCCCACTCAGCTGGGTGACAAAACATTTCCTTCATGCAATGAGCAGCCTTTGTGCGGCTAATGACCCCTCCCAGAGGCCTTTGCAGAAAGCTGCCTATTAGCTGACTTACTGATGTGGTGGCAACACACAAAGAAATCTCGCTATGCCCTCCGCTCCCTTCCAAACAATTCTTCTCATTCTAATCACTCCGGCTTATTTACCACAGTATTTCTACACTGATGGGTAAAAATGGGAAAATACAGACTTCTATTTCCTAAAATTGCTCAGCCTGCAGGGGTATGAGATTTTCACAGGAGGAAGCCATATTTGTCTTTCACCAAGTTATTCAATCTAGAACAATATGCATATACTTCACAATGTACGTACGATGGATACAGCGGAGCAGACGCTGCGGGGCAAGTGCCAGGGAATCATCAATCCCATTACTTTGTCAGTTAGTAGATCCCACTGCAGCTATAAGGAGCGTGTGTACGATATAAAAATATATATTTGTGACAAAATGGTGTCCTCTCATGTGGAAGAGGGGCAACCGGACCATCCAAGGTTGACCCTAAGATTTCAGTAACTGTTTTGAACTGCTGGTGGTTTGCATGCGAATTGCCTACTACCTGCCGCATATTGTATGTGGAAACCAATCTAGGACTGCATTCACACACAGAGGTCGTGCTGCGGCTGAACCATTGCAGTCCTGTGCCGCTGTGTTCATTCCACAGTTTCCGTGCACAATCACTTTATCTTTCAGAGAAATGGCTATTTCGACAAAGAAGGAGGATCCAGCTTCCGGAATATAATAAAATCTTCAAGCTTTATTTCAAAAGTCAGTATAAAATGTTTTCATAATAAATGGATGGGGTCAGGGAGGCCGGGCGCGGCAACGCACTTCGAATGCTACCTGCGTTCTTTAGCAAGCCTATTTGTTCAATACAGTTGAATCGCAGCTAGATAAGGTCACATGCGGTCGCATGTAACAGCATGTCACCTTGCCTTGCCGCGATTCCATTGAACTGTATTGCACTGTATTGCCATATCCGGCAGTGCGGCAAAATACTGATGTGAAACCCGCATAATCCGTGCATGCCGGACTCCACCACAGCCGAGCTGGATCACATTTCCTTTCCTCCAAGTGGCTATTTCACGTGCAAGACCAAGCTGCCACTCGTAATGGCCGTGCAGTTTTCCAGGTGACACAGCTGCAAGAGGAAGTGATTGTGCAGGGAAACTATAAAAAGGCTGCAGCAGTACTGGAGTTATGTGGTTAAAAGCCACAGTATCGCTGCTCTGTGTGAACGCAACCCTTATTGGTAACAGATATCCCAAGAAAAAGAATAAGAAGTGTTTTATGGACTGTATGCGTGCAGCTTTTGGCATGGAATACGCACCAAAATCCATGTGTGAGTATTATTCACATGTCCGTATTTGTAAGACATAGGCCGGGCTCACATGAGTGCATTTCACAGCCAGTATAAGGCTCTGTGCGCACTAGTGCGTTTTACCCGCGGATTTACCCGCGGATTTGCCGTGGAAATTTCTTCAGAAATGTCTGCAATCTTTGTGCAAACATTTCCCAGCAAATTCTATGAGAAAAAAAAATAGCTGTGCGCCCTGTGCGGATTTTTCTCAAGAAATTTCCTTGAGAAGAATTTCTCGAGAAAATTTCTTGAGAAAATGAGCATGTCAATTCTTTTCCGCAGGTACCCTGCGGATTTCGGCAGTACAGCCTGCAAAATCCGCAGGGAACCACCCGCGGGAAAATCGCGGCAAATTCGCGGCTATTCCGCGGCAAATCCGCATGCGGATTTGGTGCGGATTTTTTCCGGAGGTCCGGAAATCTTTCACTCCCAGAAGTTTCTCAAGAAATGTTCTTGAGAAACTTCACATTTCTAGTGCACACATAGCCTAAGAGGCTGTATGTTTGGGTTGAGAGACCTACTGCCAGATTAAATATGCTCATGTGAGCCCAACAAAAATCAGGAGTAGATTCTTTGGAGAAAGGAAAAAAAACACATAAGGTTATGTCCCCATGTTGAGTTTTTGGTGTGTTTTTGATGTTGCACCTATTAATTAAATGAAATTTTTCATCAGGTTTTTGCCACCTAATCTGAGAGCAGCATAACGTAGTGGCAGAGACCGTGATTCTATGGGTGTGTCACTTACTGGGCTGTTTAGTGTAGTTGCACTTTGCGTTATTTGCCGCGTTTTTTGCTACATAAAAGGTGCGGTTTTTGTTCATAACCTTTCTATCTATGGGAAATCCAAAATGCTGTGGGCACACTGCATTTTTTTCCTATAGGTTTTACTGCAGAATTTCTGCAGCAAAAAAAGAAGTAGCATGTCACTTCTTTTCCGCAGGTATCTGCATTTTTGCCATAGATAATGGTAAAAAACCGCAGGGACCAACCTGCGGGAAAAACGCACCAAATCCGTGGCAAAAACGCAACAAACCGTGTCAAAACCGCATGCAGATTTGGGTGCGTTTTTTGCCGCGGGTGCGGAATTCTGCCAGAGGGTGCAGAATTTTCTTAAGAAACATGCATTTCCCAGTGCGCACAGACACTTAGGCGGGCTTTGCACACTACGACATCGCAGGTGCGATGTCGGTGGGGTCAAATCGAAAGTGACGCACATCCGGTGTTGCTGTCGATATCGTAGTGTACAAATTTTTTTTGATACAATTAACCAGCGCAAAAGCGTCGTTATCATATCATCGGTGTAGGGTCCGATATTTCCATAATGCCGGTGCAGCGACAGGTACGATGTAGTTCCTCGTTCCTGCGGCAGCATACATCGCTGTGTGTAAAGCCGCAGGAGCGAGGAACATCACCTTACCTGCGTTCCGGCTGCAATGCGGAAGGAAGGAGGTGGGCGGGATGTTTACGTCCTGCTTATCTCTGCCCCTCCGCTGCTATTGGCCACCTGCCGTGTGACGTTGCTGTGACGCCACATGACCCGCCCCCTTAGGAAGGAGGCGGGTCACCGGCCAGAGCGACGTCGCAGGGCAGGTAAGTGCATGTGAAGCTGGCGTAGCGATAATGTTCGCCACGCCAGCAATCACAAGATATCGCTGCTGCGACGGGGGTGGGTACTATCGCGCTCGACATCGCAGCATCGGCTTGCGATGTCGTAGCGTGCAAAGTACCCCTAAGGCTTCCTTCACACATCTCTATCTCTGGTATATGTGACGTCCACTTTACACATACCGGAGACCCAAACTCGATCCATTAAATTCAATGGGCTTGATCACACATCCAAGTTTTCACACGGCTCGTGGGTCCATGTGGCGCACTTGCTTGTCTATGTGCTCTATACGGCGATATTTCCGTTTTCTGCCGGCAGCACGGGTGTCACAAGGACTGCACACTGATGTGATCTGTGTGACATGTACCGGAGAAAACATAAAAATAAGGAATTTTTATACTTGCCTGTGTCCAGCTGTCTCTGCTGTTTTCTTTCTTCTGGCCCTCTCATTATGCTCATTGCACGCTCTTTGCACTGACCGTGGATCTGGAACTAACAGCAGCGTAGGACACCGCAGCACCAGCGACAGGTAAGTATACCAGCTCATGCTGTCCGCCTGCTATCCGGATGTCACACGGACAGCACAGGTAGAAGACATACTCCCCTTCTCCATGGACCGTGCAAAACGTTTGTGTTTTGCACGGACGTTTGAAAAAAGCCTTACTGCTAGATCTGCATAAAAAAAACAACATTGATTTTATCAAAATGACAGCAGACCGCTCAGTAAGTGACATATCGCTGGAATCAGGGTCTCTGTCTTTACATTGTGCTGATCTTAGGGTAGCAAAAACCTGGTGACAGATTCCCTTTAAATTTAGGTTACATGCGTTTTTCTGTGCCTCTTTTTACATATTGCAATTTTGATGCTGCGTTTTTATGTCCTGTTTTAAACAAAGGTGCTTTGTTTTTGATACTTGTTATCTGGTATTTGGCTTTGACAATTTTTTTATTGATATTCCTATACGTGGATTACATACATTTTTGTGTTTTGTTTTTTTTATTTACGGATTTTCCAAATCTGATGCAAGTCTATGAGACATTCTGCATATACATCTTGGCATAGCCACAAGAGAAATTGTCATGTTGCGGATTTGAAAAATTCACCGCAGGTCAGTTAACACTGTAAAATAGAAGCAGCAGGCATGAGATTTGTATAAATCCATCTACTCTGCTGGAACTGTAAGGCTTCTTTCACACTTGCGTTGTGAGGCATCCGTTATAGTGCGTTGTGTGACGCATGTGACGGGGGTGTTGCAAGTAGTGTGCTAATAAAGTAACGGATTCCTGTAAAAGAATGTTTTGAGATTATTTTTTTTTTTTTTAATGTTTCGCCGGGAAAAGGAGATTTGCGGTGAGCGCAAATCCCCTGAGTGACTGCAGTGAGCCGCGCGATCAGCTGTGCCGTCACTCAGGTGACCCGCAGCCACAGCTGGAGTCCTCCAGCCAAGAGCTGTGTCTGCGTGTCACGTGAATGAGGGCACAGCTGATCGCGCGGCTCACTTCAGTTGCTGCGTGGAGCTGATAGAGAGCGGTCGTGTTCTACTGCCGCTCCTGTCAGCTTCATGTAGCAGAGCTGGATGCGTTGTGGGACCTCTGTGGATTACGTCGGACCTGGAGGGGTATTTGGGGGTTTATTAAAGTGGTGAAAGAGGGCTTTTTTTTTGTCTTTTATTCCAAATAAAGGATTTTTTCGGGTGTATGTGTTTATTTTCTTTAACTTACAGGTTAATCATTGAAGGTATCTCGGGGAGACGCCTGCCATGATTAACCTAAGATTTAGTGGCATCTATGGGCTGCTGCCATTAACTCCTTATTACCTCGATTGCCACCGCACCAGGGCAATTTGGGATGAGCTGGGTAGAGTCCCAGGACTGTCGTATCTAATGGATGCGGCAATTCCGGGCGACTGCTGGCTGATATTGTTAGGCTGGGGGGCTCCCCATAACGTGGGGCTCCCCATCCTGAGAATACCAGCATTCACCCGTGTGGCTTTATCTTGGCTGGTATAAAAATTGGGGGGTGGGGGGGCAGCACGTCGTTTTTTTAATTTATTTATATTACTGCACGATATAGACCCGCCCACTGGCGGCTGTGATTGGTTGCAGTGAGACAGCTGTCACTCAGTGTGGGGGCGGGTCAGACTGCAACCAATCATAGGCGTGGGTGAGCGGGGGAAGTAGGGAATACAAGATTGATTAATGAGCGGCCAGCATTTTCAAAAGAGGAAAAGCTGCCAGAGCTTTGTGACAGCCATGCAGCGCCGCGCCGGTGATCGGTGAGTAAGAGAGGGGGTGCAGAGTGGGGAGAGAGACCAGGAGTGATTTTAAACGATTGCGCTATTCTCCATAGCGGCGGATTGTGCTGAACGCAAGTGTGAAAGCGCCCTAAGACACAGCGTGAAAAACTTGCTAAAAACTCATTGTGGGCACACAGCTGAAGTCTGCTTTCACACGCCCAGCAAAGTCTTCTGACCTAAACTCCACAGCCTATAATACCACATGCACCATGAATGTCAGATATGTGAAGCTACCTGATGCTATGTGCGCACTAGAAAGTGCCTTTTTCTTAAGAAAAAAACGGACTCTCTTAAAGAATCCCGCACCTGCGGTAAAAAACCGCAACAAAATCCGCATGCGGTTTTACCGCGGTTTGCCACGGATTTGCCTTGGATTTACCTTGGATTTTCCGCAAGTTAGCCCCTGCGGATTTTTACCATTATCTATGGCAAAAACTGCAGGTACCTGCAGAAAAGAAGTGACATGCACATTAATTCCGCAGCGGAAAATCCGCAGGTAAATCCGCAGGTATAATAAAACGCAGTGTGCGCACAGCATTTTTTAAAACCCATAAGATTTGCTGGGGAATAACTGCAGCAATGTTAAGACACATTTTCTACAGCAAATCCGCGGGTAAATCGGCAGCGTGTGCACATAGCCTAAGGCCATGTGCGCACTTGAAAGTGACTTTTTCTCAAGGAAAATCCAGACCCTCTGAAAGAATCCCGCACCTGCGGTAAAACACCGCACCAAAACCGCAACGAAATCTGCATGCGGTTTTGCCGCGGTTTGGTGCAGATTTGCCGCGGATTTGCCAGCATTTTTTATACCCATAGGTTTTGCTGGGGAATGACTGCAGAAATATTAGACACATTTTCTGCAGCAAATCTGCGGTAAAATCCGCAGCGTGCGCACATAGCCTAAGGCCTCATTCAGACGTGACGTTTCTCATACACAGAAAACCAAGTGTCTTTAGTGTTTTGGATCAGAGTATCATCAGTGATTTTCCTTATATGAAAACATAAACAAATGGCAAAGCTTCTCCTATATACTGCAATGTTAATCATACAGACTGTACACGGATTTTCATGGATCCCATAGACTTCTATGGATTATTTTAATTTGTAACACTGAAAAAAAGGCGTCTCCTTGATTTTCTTTTCTTTTTTGGACACACTGTAATTAGTACGTACTCCATCTCAAAACCAGAAATAGAAGATGTAGGTGAAAAAAATGGATGACTGAATGAGGCCTAATGGAAATATTCATACTTTAGGCGGCTGTCACACTGCGTTCTGATCCCCGTTCAGTGGTCCCATCAGGGCTTCCGAAGCCCCACGCAAAACCGGTTCTAGACCTATGCGCTGACGGAGCTATTGACGATAATGATGCTGACAATCACCGTGTGCTCTGTTGTGCACCATTTTCGGGAGTATATGCTTAGTGGAGGTGGACATCCAGATGTAGTAGACTGCATCTTGGTGTCTGCCTTCAATAGGTGTATATATTGGGGGCAGGTGACAGACCACAGCAGGGGGCTGCTCGAGATGCTTGGATCTGGAGTCATGGCGGTGGCTCGAGGGGAGGCCGGACCCGGGCCTGAGCACCCGTTTGTCACCCGCAAGTGAAAAAGGGGATTTGTTATATAGGGGAGGTGACACCGCCGCTGCCTTGGTATGGGATGCCCGGGGCTGATGGAGCGGGGAAGCAGGATGGTATCCCCTCCATGGGTAGGGAAGGTGTTGTTTCGGGGCCCAAGTGTCGGTGAGATAGTGATCGGGCACAGTCTGCGGGGATGGACCGGATGATACCGCTGTACTCACTGTTTTGCATAAAATCACACAGAGTCCAGATAGTAAACCAACTGCCGGTAGCCGGTAGCCTCCGGAAGGGTGTGCTCGGGTCCCGCACAACGCTGGACAAAACAGGGGCCCTTCCTCCTGCACTTTAGGTTGGTGTCTTGTGTGTTGACTAGTCCGCATGAAACGGGGAAGTGACTTTTCCTTGGGAGCTGTGGCCCGCAAGAACTGACCCGTGGGATTTTAGCAGGCACTTGCAGATGCCCTATTCCCCACGTTGGGCTGCGGTCTCGCTCTATCTGGGCTGTTAGTGGGACAAGACTTGGAATCTTGTCCCCTGCTGGTTAATTGGAAAGGTGCTTGCAGCTGTCCTTGCCCTAGGGTCCAGGTACCCCGACTGTGCACGGCCTCCGGACCGGATTCCCGCTGTCAGCATCGGCGGGCTACAACCCTGCCCCGGTCCACTTAAGGTCTCCCGCAACCGGATCTCCGTCGCCTGTGGCCCCGCTCTGCCATCTGCCACCCAGTCAGCTCAAGTAGTCCAGTAGCCGGGAGCTACAACCCCCGACTACCTCTTCACTCTTCTCACTTCCACTGTCTCCTCTCAACTCTCCTCCTCTCGACTGTTGTTCCCTCCCCTTGACACCTCAGATCCCCTAGGTGGGCATCACCATCTGCTGGTCCCGCCCACTGGTGTGTCTCTATTGTCCTGGGGGGGGGGGGTGACTAGGCTTTTGTGGCTGGTGTATGTACCTGTGTGGGGTTGTGATGGAGGGTCAAGGAGGAGGGAATCCTGCACCTGGAAGAGGGGTGCAGTCATCTGTGACATCCTGATTTTGTCAGGGCGTCACATATGCTCCGTAAAATGGTGCACAACAGAGCACACGGTGACTCCGTCTGCAAAATTATAGTCAATGGCCCTGTCGGCGCATGTGTCCAAAACACGTTTTGCGGGCGATTCAGGTGGAAGCTATGATATACATGTTAAGGCCATGCTACGTTTCTTGCTGCATGGCTGTGCATCACACAAGAAAACCGCAATTTCACAGCTATTTTGTTTTCACGAGCTTCACAAGTGATTACACCGCGGTACAGCCTGTGTGAATATGTGCTACAGCACCGCATACTGCTCAAGTGAGGACATTGGATGGCCATAACTGGAACTTGTAATTTTCCTTATTAAATATTTAGCAGTTCAGCAGTGACATAATGAATCTCAACAGGACTTGGGTTTTTTTTATTAGTTTTGTTGACAAGTTTCTAAAGAAGTAAGTCCTGTAGACCCCACATACAGTGCGCACATGGTATGGTCCACCTCTGCTCCTGGGGCTATGGAGTAATGACATGCTGTGTAATGGAGGTGGGCGGCTGACTTCCTTGTGAAATGAATAGCTGGGAGCAGCTCCCTCTCCATCAGACATCCTGGAGCCGCAGGCTGGTCCTCTGGAATGCAAGCAAAACCTCACTCTGCTCCACTGGAGGGGGGAACAATTAATGGTTGTAGGGTCTGTGGTCCTGAGAACCTTTTACAGGATATCACAGAAATCAAATGCTGGGTATCTTAATTCCGTCTGCGCTTTATCTATAGTGAAAGTTTAATAACACAAAATTATAGAAGACGCTCAATCAGATGATATTTTGCAAGAAGCAAGAGTAAATTGCCGATATCTGCATATTAGTGGTTCTTGTTAATAAGGCTGGGTTCACACTTTGCAGCACCAAGAAACTGCATCGGAATGCAAATTGGTTACTGGTTTAAACAGAAGATTGGTGGTGTTTTTCCTGAAGCTTTTCTTTTATTTGGGTGTCTTTCCTGATGTTTTTTCGTGGCGCCAAAAGATTAGTCTAGCCACTTCTCTTTTAACTATTTTGCGGCTTTCAAAGCCTGAAATGGTTAAAGGAAGCTCAACAAGAATGAACATATCATATAGACATTGCAGTGCATAAGTTCACTCTCTTTAGCATTTTTTAAGCCCTTTTTCAGATGAATTTCGGAGTGGACCTTCCTGAAAAAGATGTTGTGTGCACATACCCCAATAGTGATGTCATCGTTGCTGTGATGTCATCATACGTTTGGACTAGGTAAACTAATTTAATTGATAATAGTGTTTGCTGAAGTTTCACAAAGCTTGACCTCCATTCCTACAGCTTATAGATTAGCTGTGGTTAGAATTATAACTCACAAGTCAAAACTGAATTTCTTTTATAGGTGAACATCCATCTATTTTATGTTTTGTCTGTAGATTCCCCCTAGCTGTGTTTGAACCCGACCTTACTGAGGGTCTCGAAAGACCGCAATGCCCTAACTGATGGCGGATCTCCCAACCTGAACTTACATCCTCATATGTGTCCGAGGAGATAGGTTTGGGTGGGAGAACCTGCGGTGAGTCCCCTGAAGTACGCCCAACTGAGTCTGCTATTAAATGGTATGTGGTGTGACCTGAGTGTGTACCGCCTCGGCTGCGGCTGCCAAGCCGCTCGGATCCGTGCTCGCGTTCTATGGGTGGTGGCTTGAGCCTCTCACGGACCCGGGGGTCACGTCGCTCTGCAAGGGGGTTGGCGTTACACACGGGGGATGCGGGTATTTGGTTTTTGGGATGATTGTTCGTGACGCCACCCACGGGTTGTGGTGATGGTGGACACCACTACTGCGGTAAAGGTGCGGGGACTCCCGGGAGCGGTGTAGTGGCGCAGATAGTTGTTGACCCCTCCGTGGGTAGGGGATGTTGGTCCCGGGGCCCGGTCGGGCTGTGGGCAGGGGGGTGCAGGGCGCAGTGTTGCGGTGCAGCGCGGTGCCTGACTGCACTTTTGTACTCACGATTAAACCACACAGAGTCAAACGAAGGTATGAACGGGGCCCGCAGCCGGCTGCAGCTTCCTAGTCGGGTTGGCAATGTCCGCCTTTCTCCCGCACCTGTGTTTGTAGTGTGACCACTGTGCCTGGGCACTGGTAGTCCGCTCCCCGGCGTGTATGTGTCGTAGGAGCCCCTTTTGCCCGCAGGCGCTGGCCCTTGGATCTCTGGACAGGTTGGGCTGTTGCCTTCAAACGGGACTTTGGTGGGAATGAACCCCTGAGGTCCAGACTGCAATCAGTTAATTCGACTATGGTGGTGGCATATAGCCTAGTTCGGGGTCGGAGTACCCTGCCTGGTGCTCTGGTATCCTGTTAGCTCCCCGATTCGGTTCCAGCGGGCTACTACCCTGTCCTGGTCCCTCACGGTTCCGCAGGTTGTATTCCCGGTCTCCTGCAGGCGGCCACTGCCGTCTGCCTGCCTGACTGAACTGAACTGAACTCAACTGACTCCGCTGTCTTCCTGCCTCAGGCCAGCAGACTCCTCAGGGGGGCGTGTCTTTCCGCCTGACTCCACCCACCTGGTGTGCCTGTCTAACACTGTGGGAGGCAATCAGGTCTTTGTGGTTGACTGATGGTACCTTTCTAGTGTGGGGGTGTATGTGGTGAGTGTTGTGACCTGTGACCCCTGGGGTCCAGGGCGTCACAAGTGCATCCTATTGCTAAGGAAATGTCCATAAGTGAGCACAAGAGTTAGGCCGGTGTCACACTTGCGATTGCCACGCTTGTATCTCGAGTGAGTTTCGCGGTGCATTTATTACCCGTCACGGACTCACACTCTCCTCACAGGAGCGTCTCAGCTACATAGAGATGCATGCAACCGACCCGCTCCTGTGAGGAGAGTGTGAGTCAGTGACGGGTAATGACTGCACTGCGAAACTCACACGAGATACACGCGAGGCAATCGCAAGTGTGACACCGACCTAACTCTAACTTGTCCATACTTCCGTGTAGAACTTTATAGTACTCCTAAAAATCAGCATACCTATGTTCAGTAAACCTCTATAGACTTCTTGTGGGTGTAGTTGACTACAGTTTTCAAAATCACAGCAAAATTGCGCCTTTTTTGTATAAAAGTGTGAAAAAGACAGCAGTAAATCCGCTCACACTCACTGTCAAAAAATTGTGTGTAAATGGTGATTTAGGAATGTGGGCTGGGGGAGGGGAGGTCAGTGTTTGTTTATAGGCTCTCCTTCATGGACATGGGATACATCCATGGGGATTTCTCCAAATATCCAATATCCATGGAGAAGTATTCTCTTGTTTAAACACTATTTAAATATTCCAGGAAGAATCCAACTGTGAGAAATAATAAGTCATGTGTGGTTACTGAAAGACAAAAACAGGACCACAAGCTACTTTCCCGAAACTGTAGGAGAAAATGTTGACTATAAAGTAAGACTAGACGGAGGCTCTGCTCACGACACTTTTTTTTTTGCTATACAGTAAAATCGATTTCTGCTTATGTAAGCCTTTTTTACAGACTTCCCATACACTTTATATAGCTCATTTGTCCTGACTTCCTCCTACACGTTCTCAAACTCCTAATAACATATCTTCCTCAGTAAGGCCGTGCTCAGACGGGCGCATCGAAAAACAGTCCCAACTGCAAAGTTCAGACATGACTGCCTCTGTGGACCTGTGTCTATTACGGATGTGTGCAGGAGTTGCCTTTACTTGTATGCACTATTCTGGTCCATAAAACTGACCAACATCGTCTATGCTGCGATTATTTTCCACACAGTCCATCGGATCGCGGTGAAGGTAGGCTATAATGGGTCTGTGTGCGGTCTATGGAGTAAGTATATGAATTGATCATACAGAACATATAAATTAGCCCTATGAAAGATGCCCTCCTTCTATCCCCTATTAATAATCGTGATCTACATACACAATGGATGTCCATCCTGACAAAATTAGTAGACTTTGCCAACATTAACCAAATACATATGGACTCCTTTTGGATCTATTAGACCTATTTGGATCTATTTTGGCCTCTTTCTAGGTGGCATTTGTCACATCCTTTTTTTTAAATATATACAAAGGTGCTCAAAACACTCTTTCCTACCGCAAAAAAAGTACACTGTATGTTATTATTATGCTTTTTTTTTTTACAGTAGGAGTCAATGGATGACATATGTCTTTGTATGGGTTACATCAAGAAATTGCTCCTGCGCATGTCTCTAATGATGCACAAGTGCATAGAGCCTTAGGCCTCGTGCACACGTTGAGTATTTGGTGGGTTTTTACCTCAGTATTTGTAAGCCAATGCCAGGAGTGGGTGATAAATACAGAAGTGGTGACGTGTTTCTATTATACTTTATCACTGATTGTCCCACTCCTGGTTTTCGCTACAAATATTGGGGTAAAAAACGCCCCAAATACTCAACATGTGCACGTGGCCTTACAAATACTGGGGTAAAAAAACGCCCCAAATGCTCACCCTGTGCATGTGGCAATAGACTGATTTTAAAGTGTACCTCTACTTTCACAAGAAAACAATTGTAGCGCAGAATAATTTGTTTCCTAAATCACTCTATTAGCAGCTTTTGATGATAACCCGTCCGAAGTCACTGCCACAAACTACACTAAATTATGCAGTGTTTTGCTTGTCACTTTTGGCTACCATTTTCATAGGCGTGAGCGCTGTAAAATCCTATGACGCTCGCTCCCGGACCGAAGATGGTAGTCTAGAAAAATGATTATACTGCAAAGTCTTCCTTTCTGTGAAAGTGGAGGTAAGCCTTAAAGTGTCATTCCCCCCGGACCCCTTCTCCGAACATGGAGATAATCTAACTTTATTGTTTTAGAATAACCTTTTAATGACATGAGGTATTCCATAATTTCCCTAAATATTTCTCAATACCTCTCAGCTATAAAGAAATATATTTCAATAGTCATTACCTTGGGGTATCCAAGGCTAAAGATGGCACATGATGAAATTCTATCCAGTCTGGGCATTGTGTAGGCATTTTATTTCCCTCAACCTTATACGTATGAGGACAAAATGACTGTCCTGACGGTAGTGGTAGTTGGAGGATTGGGCATGCGTTTTACCAACTGTGGAGCCCTCTCAGAGGTCTTAGCTTTTTATAATAATCACTAGAAGGTGGCCCGATTCTACGCATCGGGTATTCTAGAATTTACGTATTGTGTAGTTAATGTATGATTTTTGTTATATATATATATATATATGTGTTGTTGTGTGTAGTTACCAAGTGTTTGTGTAGGGCGCTGTACATGTTCTGGGTGTTGTCTGGGTGTGGCGGGGGGTGAGAGCGGTGTTGTTTGTGTGTTGCGTTGTTTGTGGAGCGCTGTGTGTCTGTAGCGTTGTGTGTGTGTTGCGCGGTTTGTGTGGGTGTGGTGTGTTTTGGGGGGAGGTATGTTTTGTGCAATGTGTGTGTGTTGCGTGGTATGTGCGTATATTTATGTATGCCGCGGTCGTTGTGTGTTGGGTGTTGTGTGTGTGCAACGTTGTCTGTGTGTGTGGGTGTCTGTGTAGGGCGGTGTTTATGGTTCCCAGTGTGTGTGTGTGTGTGTTGGGGGGAGGTGTGCACCTCCCATCGTGCTCCATCCCCCATGCTGCGCACCCCCCATCGTGCTCCATCCGCCATGCTGCGCACTCCCAAACGTGCTCCATCCGCCATGCTGCGCACTCCCAAACGTGCTCCATCCGCCATGCTGCGCACTCCCAAACATGCTCCATCCGCCATGCTGCGCACTCCCAAACGTACTCCATCCGCCATGCTGCGCACTCCCAAACGTGCTCCATCCGCCATGCTGTGCACTCCCAAACGTGCTCCATCCGCCATGCTGCGCACCCCCCACTGTGCTCCATCCCCCATGCTGCACCAGCATCAGCCTCTCTCCTCCCAGCATCAGCCTCTCTCCTCCCAGCATCAGCCTCTCTGTCCCCAGCATCAGCCTCTCTGTCCCCAGCATCAGCCTCTCTCCTCCCAGCCTCAGGCTCCCCCAGCATCAGCCTCTCTTCTCTCAGCCTCCCCCCTCCCAGCCTCCCGCCTCCCAGCCTCCCCCAGCATCAGCCTTCCCCTCCCAGCCTCCCCCAGCATCAGACTCTCGCCTCCCAGCCTCCTCCAGCATCAGCCTCTCTCCTTCCAGCCTCCCCCAGCATCAGCCTCCCCCTCCCAGCCTTCCCCAGGATCAGCCTCTCTACTCCCAGCCTCCCTCCTCCCAGCCTCCCCCAGCATCAGCCTCCCCCTCCCAGTCTCCCCCAGCATCAGCCTCTCTCCTCCCAGCCTCCCCCACCATCAGCCTCTCTCCTCTCAGCCTCCCCCAGCATCAGCCTACCCCAGCATCAGCCTACACCCTCCCAGCCTACCCCAGCATCAGCCTACCCCAGCATCAGCCTCTCTCCTCCCAGCCTCCCCCAGCATCAGCCTCCCCCTCCCAGCCTTCCCCAGGATCAGCCTCTCTCCTCCCAGCCTCCCCCAGCACGCCGTGCTCCTCTGCCGACACTCACAGATCCGATCGCATACACTCTCACACACACACACACACACTCGCACATCAGAACACACTCACACACATCCGATCGCATACACTCACACACACACACACACTGACGATATCGCACATAGGCGCTCACACTCACAACATCCGGAGATACCACATGCTTCCGGCCATGTGATCCTCCGGCAGGTCCTGGAAGGTCACTCCACAGTATCGCCGCCGAGAAGCAAGCGATATCCCAGGATGTTGTGAGTGTGTGGATACGATGTGATGTGTGTGTGAGAGTGAGTGTGATCTGATGTGTGTGTGTGTGTGTTGTTATGTGTGTGCGTGTGTATGTTCCGCCGCTGCAGGACCTTGATGTGCTGGTAACTATGCTACCATGGTTACCAGCGTATCCCGTCCCCCGCTCGCACGGGAGCCCACACCAGCATACGGCGGCAACCCCAGCAATGCGAGGGTATGTGTCGGCTGGGTTGGCGGCGTACGCTGATGTGGGCTCCCGGGGGTACAGTACTCACCAGGGAGTCGTGGCTCCGTGTCGGTTCAGGGAATGGGTGCGGGGGGCGGGACCAGAGCGAGCGTGCATTGCGTGAGGGGGGCGGGGTGTGGCCGAGTTGCCAATGCGTGCAGGGTGCCGGGGCGAGAGGCCAATCCGTGTGGGGGGCGGAGCCTGGGCGAGCGGACGGCCAATCCGTGTGCGGGCGGAGCCTGGGCGAGCGCCCAATCCGTGCGGGGGGGGCGGGGCCATGGCGAGCCCAGCGGCCAATCAGCTTTGTGTCACCGTAAGGACACAATTTTGGAGCAAGACAGAGACAGACAGACAGACAGACAGAATAGGGCAATTATATATATAGATGGCTGTAATGGAGCCTTCACTTACCTTGTGTCATTGTAATATTAATGGAGTCATGAGGTGAGGTGATAAGGGGGCTTTACACGCTGCGACATCACTAGCGATGTCGCAAGCATTCGTACCTGCCCCCATCGTTTGTGCGTCACGGGCAAATCGCTGCCGGTGGTGGACAAAATCGCTAGTACCCATCACACATACTTGTGTCACAGTGACGTCACACGGCAGGTGTCCAATAGAAGCGGAGAAGCAGAGAGCAGCCGCATGAAAGTCATGCCCACCTTGTTGCCGGAGGACACAGGTACGGTGTTGTTTGGCGTTCCTTGGGTGTCACACGTAGCGATGTGTGCTGCCTCAGGAACGACGAACAACCTGCGTCCAGCACCAGCAACGATATTTGGGAAATGGACGACGTGTCAACGATCAACGATTTGGTGAGTATTTTGCATCGTTAGTGGCCGATACATCAATTTGGACAGAACCGGTCACTTCTCCTAATAAGTCTGTCTTATTAAATACTTGGGTGTCCCAAGAAATTACACTTCTAGAACATCTATTTTTAAAGTTCTGTCTTGTGCAGATCCTCTGTTATTCTCCTGTATATTCATGAATAAATTGACTACTGGGTGTTACCAATTGAAGAGGTGTCCCTATACACTGGCAGCCTTTATTGGACAATGTCAGGCTGTGTAGTGACATGCCTCCAACTGGTGGGAACACCCAATTGTCAATTTATTTGTAAATATTAAAGAGGAATAACAGCGAACAGCACAATTCTTGACTTACAGTAGTAACCGGTCCTCTTTATTTTGTTTTTCTCCCTTGCTCTCCAGTCTATTACTGAGTTTGGTGACATCAGTTTTGTGGTCTTCTCTCTACCAACTCAATGTACAATACTTTTGGCCAGGAAATGTCCCCGCTGGTGCACCCAGCCATGAACAAGCCCGGTCAGTCCTATTGGCTCTGAGCCAGCGGTAGGTGTATATCTAGTGACATAGAAATGCAGAAAGCCTTAGTAACAGCTAGAGAGTGAGAGCGCCAGGCAGATATAGACAGGAGGGGGTGTCTCACTCGCTCTCTCCCTGGCAGAAGGGGTGGGGGGGATAATTCAGTTTGACAACACATCTGCAGTCCATCTGCGCCAGAACAGTCCTGCTTCTTCCAACACACTGAGGAATCACAGATGTGTTAAACACACGCAGGGGCGGAGGGGTATCCCACTCAACTCAACCCAAGAAAATATCCTATTAAAAATTCCACGCCCGCAGATCCCAGACGGTAAGTCGCTTGCATTTCAGCGCACTCCCCTCTGCTACCTCCCTATGTCCTTGAATACAGATCAATAATCTTCTCCTTACTGCAGATATTTCTTAGACGCTGCCAGAAGGGTTAACGGCGAGCCTTAAGACAGCCATGATAATAAAAAGCATTGCGTATTTAAGAGCACGTCTTGTTAACCGCTTTGGTTATCATGGTGAAATCCGGCGTATTAAGCAGAGATTTTAGTAAATGGTTTTCTGTTTGCTAAGATCAATGCTAATCCGTTCTGCCCTTCTCTGTGCTGGATTCAGACATAATAAGGTATCGTCCCTTGGGTTATGTCCCTTTTATAGATATATTCTTGTGTATATGTATGTGACATATTTTATATTGTGTATCCTTAAGGTGAAACTCTACCTGAACATTCAGGACTGTGATAACTGTTAATTGTCGCACTAAATCCCAACCACAACTGAAATCTGAAGCTTTTACGAAGGGTCCACACTAGAGCGGTGGTCGTCACCATGATTTTTCTGTCCCTGACTAGGGGACTTTAATAAAAACAGTGTTGTAATTCTAAAATATTATAGGGCAGAGTTAGATGAATGAAGTTGATCAGGTACCACCTCAAGTGTGAGGACCCCAGCAAACATTGCCTTAAGTCTCAGGTTATGGGGGATATTGCCATTTCTTAGGTATTCCACTTTTATTGGCTCAGGAATGGACTGTATTGCAGCACCCCTTCTAGTAAAGGTTTGGGTGGGTTTTTTTTTTTTTTAAAACAATTTCAGCCAGGATGTGAGACATTACTACAGCATGGAGGACATTACTTCATAATGAAGGTGGAGGGAGGGGCAACACCTATGTCTTTGTAGGATTTAGAAATTTCAAGGGCCCATACATCTGATCAATATATGGTGGAGGGGTATGGTCCAAATTTTGCATCGGGGGCCCATCAGACTCTGATGACGCCACCTAACGTTGTTGATAGAAGATGAAGACGGTGGCTGGGAAATATGAGACAAGCCAGGGGACCAAGGTGCACCGTCTGCAGCCCGAGGGCCGCATTTGGCTCTGTGTGTCCACCAGCCATCTTTACACCAGAGTTCTGCCCGGTAGCCATGTCGGCCGTTTCTCACACAGCCGTATCCCGTTCCGGTGGTCTAAGTTTTCTTGTGACCCTTGGGAGGATACAGTGAAGCCAAAAAAAGCCGTACACCCCTGCTGTACAATGTAAATCCCCAGCACTACTAACTATGTCACCTTAATGGTTTATATTGTTAAAAGAATAACGTTTCGGGGGGTTTCAGTTACTGATGGATTTACAGATGTTTAGGTTTTTTTTAATTCATCATTGGTCTATGTTGAGGTGTACACCGCATCGGGCACCAATTTCCCTGCTCAGTAAGACTATGTTCACACGTTGCATTTCTTCTGCAGCCTGCTCTCTTGGCATTAAGAAAGCTGCTTCCAAAAAGCCGTTTTTGCTGTGTTTTTTTTGGCTGTGTTTTTGGTTTGTCATTTATCTTCTTATCTTTTGAACTTTATGGATAATATCTTTTTTTTTTTTTAACCTTATACAGAATGGATTTACCAACAATATGTAATCGGTGGTGGGCCACTTAGCCACTGCCTCATTTTATTTCCGGTCTCCTGTGCTCGGCTTTCTTCAGACATCGCTCAGAGAGTCACCAATTCAGTAGAGTAGAAACTGTCCATTGCTAAATATTCCAATCCACTAGATATGTGGACTGTACCTGACCACAGTGGAGAACCCTTTTAGGAAAGCTTAGCTCAAGGGCTCATTCAAGTTGTGGTGTAAATTGAGACATTTATAGTTTTTGTTTGTTTTGTTTTCTTGCCTTATGTAATTTTGGCTAAATTCGATCTGATGAAAACCTTTGCACCGTTTACCATCTATAGCCCCCATGTTGTACTGCCAGTTTTTAATGGTAAAATATGTTAAAGCACCACTTCTTTGGTTTTGGTTTTTCTTTCCACCGCTGGAGCTGCGCTTTAGATTTAAGTCTCCTGCCCCCAGTCTTATACTCACCCTCTGGCGTTTTCATCCTTTTTAGGTGTCGCTCCTGCCCCGTGGTGCCATTTTTTTGCCCATAACTTCTGACTGTCCGGAAGTCAGAAGTTACGTCACAAACACTCAATGCCTCTCTGAGAGCCAGAACGAGGCTCTCATAGACTTGTATTGATTTCTGACCTTTGGTCAGCTGCCGGCAGGTCACAGATCACAGGCGACCGACCGGAGCTGCTGTGATAACTGATGCAGACTTACATTTAGGGCGCTTTTCAACTTGCGTACCGCTTCCAATGCTGGAGCATCGGAAGCGATATGCTAATGACGCTCTGCTGCGGTGTCAGCCGAGGGTCATGCGACTGTGATGTGATCTTGCGACTGCATCACCGGAGCGGAGAAGACGGAGAGAGCACTTTCTCCCATCTCCTCCACTGTCTGGCTTTGCATATATCGCACTGCAGTCGCATTGCGAGTGCAATCTGAATTTTTTTTTTTCTATTGGATTGCACTCGCACAAGAAAATCGCAGATGGAAAAGCGCCCTTAAAGTGCCACTCCAGGGCTGAAATTAAAAAAAAAAATCCCACGCTGGAATAATGCTTTTACTGAGAATCCATCAGTGAGCTCATTCTGAAGTGTAATTGGATGTTTCTAACGTCTTAAAGCTCATCTTCATTGATTTATGACCATAGGACATATCAAATGGCAAATATTGCATATATTTTTTAATAAAACCGAATTGCTGGAATGATTTGTAGCCTGAAATACTTGCCTTTAAGTGCAAAAAATGTCAAAAAAGGTAGACATCCCTTGTAATGACTTGAAAGAAATAAGAAGCCAACCTGTTGCCTTTGTGGACCACCTGAGACCACATCCCTACAGGGCATTACAAGCTGCAGTGAGGAGGGGGATAGGAGCACTTTGTATGGCGCTGTGACAGATGTAGATCAGGCCTCCCAGCACGTGTCCCTGCCTCCCTCCTGCAACTGACACCAGGTGCAGCCTGTGGTACCCAGAATCCGTCACTAACGTTCATCTGTCTCCATTGTTTCATTGGAGATTAGCATGGCTGCAGGTGACTGTCATAGTATCAGCTGTTGTCCTTGACTCCGGTGTATGGCAGACATGTGCGGTAGGGGGAGGAGAGGCCGGTTTATGTGTCAGGCCTTCATTAGGAAAGCGTGCAATTAATGCATGCTTCCGCTCTCCTCAATAGAAGTCTAGTGGACGCTCACACTGGTGTATATAGACCGGTCCATTCTCATCCATCTGCTTGGTATTCTGTATATCATGCGAATGTGCGTTTTTGTTTTTTTTTTTTCGCCTAGCATCCATATGACATGCGTATGCAATGCGTTTTTTTTTTCCTCCAGTAGCTATTATTCATTTACAATCTATATCGCTCCATTTGCTATTAATCCCTGTTATCAGCCAGTCCATATAACATTGAGAGGATTAATCTAGTTTATATCCCATCTACAGGTCTGAGATATCCTATAAATACTTTTAGCGACTGAATTAGCCACCTTACATCCCACTATTTACTACAGCTGGGAATTGCTTGTCTGGCAATCTCCTAATTCAGTTGTCCAGCTCTATAGGGTTGTTTTACTAATCTTTGCTCCTTTTAATATTCTGCTGTCTTCTGCTTGGCGCTTTAGAGGTTAATATCAGAGGGAAACCATAGCCTGGCAGAAACGGGAAACAGATGGAAAGTGGTTTTACCACTGCGCTCGGGGAAAAACACAGAGAGGATTCTGGGAAAGTCGGAGTTAGAGAATTTCATTTCATGTCTTTTAATTCTGTTTTATTGTGTAGGCGACAATCCATTTATCATCTATCTGTCCATCTATTTTAGGGTTGTTTTTAATGATGTAGCAGAGCTGAGCGTCTTTCCAGCTCTGTGGTTGTTGAATCATTGTAACCACTATTGTGTAGAGTATGACCAGGTATACTATATAAAACCACAGGTTATATACATTATGGTAAACTCTGCTCTGCTACATCTACCAAAACTAGCACTGATGCACTTATATTTAGTCATGCGTTTGCCTTAGACCCCATGAGAGGGCTTTCAACCAACCAAATCCGTTCTCCTGCTTTGCACTACTGATGAAGGGCAAATAACGCGAAACGCGTGTCTGCGAATTAGGTGCATATGATATTCACAGGATACCTATACTTATGCTATCCCATCTTTGTTGATTTGTAGTCACTGGAGATAAGAGGGTACCTTCAATGCCCGGGTCTCCCATGGATGTGAAGATTCACTCTCGATCCTCACCTCCTACCATGGCTCCTTTGCCACCTGTGAACCCAAGTGGCCCGCGGCCTGTGTCCTTCCCACCGTCGTCGCGTATGTATTATGAGAACGCAATGCTATCTACAGCTAAATGATCATTTATGAAAGATGACCCTGTCTCCTACCTCTATGTACTGCATGTCTTTTGGGAAGGCTGGGTGAAAACCAATATGGCTGCTTGTAAAAAATCTTATTCTAATTTTCCAGTCTCTTGCCAGTTAAGTTTTACTGTGTTATGGCGCAATCTCATCAGCTGATTCTGCAAAGATAGACCATCGCCATTTGGTGAATATTTACCGATTGGCGGTCCTTGAATAGCCGATTTACACAGGCAAACTGCGCTCAAGATGCGCTCTGAACGATCTGTACCAGATCACTGTTTGCAATGCCTGTGCAGGTCAGACAGGACGATGCGCTACCAAGAACAATGATCATTCACCTAACGAACAAGTCCTTTGCTTGTTTGTTGGCAGCTTGCTTAGACTACACAATTCCTGGGAAACGAGCGTTCCTAGGATAATTGTGCAATGTACTTTTACACAGTTATCAGTGTGTAAAGCTCATATCTCTACATAACAGGAAAACCTCTCCGTTGGGTTGTCTTTATAGCCATATTAGTTGTCACCCATTTTTCTCACCAACTTCTACAAATAAGAAATGGCTAAATAGATTTTTTTTTTTTGTGTTCTGGTCTATATACAGTGCCTTGCGAAAGTATTCGTCCCCCTTGAATTTTAAATTCTTTTCCCACATTTCAGGCTTCAAACATAAAGATAAAAATTTTAGTGTTATGGTGAAGAATCAACAAAAAGTGGGATACAATTGTGAAGTTGAACGAAATTTATTGCTTATTTTAAAGTTTTTTTTAAAAAATACAAAACTTAAAATTGGGGAGTGCAATATTATTCATCCCATTTACTTTCAGTGCAGCAAACTCACTCCAGAAATTCATTGAGGATCTCTGAATGATCCAATGTTGTCTTAAATGACTGATGATAAATATAAGCCCCCTGTGTGTAATCAAGTCTCCTTATAAATGTTCCTGCTCTGTGATAGTCTCAGTGTTCTGTTTAAAGCGCAGATAGCATCATGAAGACCAAGGAACACAACAGGCAGGTCCGTGATACTATAGTGGAGAAGTTTAAAGCCGGATTTGGTTACAAAAAAATTTCCAAAACCTTAAACATCCCAAGGAGCAGTGTGCAAGCTATCATATTGAAATGGAAGGAGTATCATAGCACTGCAAATCTACCAGGACCCAGCCGTCCATCCAAACTTTGTCAAACAAGGAGAAGACTGATCAGAGATGCAGCCAAGAGGCCCATGATTACTTTGGATGAACTGCAGAGCTCTAAGCTGAGGTGGGAGAGTCTGTCCATAGGACAACAATCAGTCTAACACTGCACAAATCTGGCCTTTATGGAGAAGTGGCAAGGAGAAAGCCATTTCTCAAAGATATCCATAAAAATTGTTGTTTTAAAGTTTGCCACAAGCCATCTGGGAGACACACCAAACATGTGGAAGAAGGTGCTCTGGTCAGATGAAACCAAAATCAAACTTTTTGGGCACAATTCCAAACAATATGTTTGGCGTAAAAGCAACACAGCTTATCACCCTGAACACACCATCCCCACTGTCAAACATGGTGGTGGCAGCATCATGGTTTGGGCCTGCTTTTCTTCAGCAGGCACGGGGAAGATGGTTAAAATTGATGGGAAGATGGATGGAGCCAAATACAAGACAATTCTTGAAGAAAACCTGTTGGAGTCTACAAAAGACCTGAGACTGGGACGGAGATTTGTCTTCCAACAAGACAATGATTCCAAACATGAAGCAAAATCTACAATGGAATGGTTCACAAATAAACGTATCCAGGTGTTAGAATGGCCAAGTCAAAGTCCACACCTGAATCCTATCGAGAATCTGTGGAAAACGCTCTCCATCCAACCTCACTCAGCTCGAGATGTTTGCAAAGGAAGAATGAGCAAGAATTTAGGTCTCTCGATGTGCAAAACTGATAGACGCATTCCCCAAGCGACTTGCAGCTGTAATCGCAGCAAAAGGTGGCGCTACAAAGTATTAACTTAAAGGGGCCGAATAATATTGCACGCCCCACTTTCCAGTTTTTTATTTTTTTAAAAAGTTTAAATTAAGCAATAAATTTCGTTCAACTTCACAATTGTGTCCCACTTGTTGTTGATTCTTCACCATAAAATTTACATTTTTATCTTTATGTTTGAAGCCTGAAATGTGCAAAAAGGTTGAAAAATTCAAGGGAACCGAATACTTTCACAAGGCACTGTAAAAAATGCCCTAGGTAACAATTGTTTGAATAGTGTGGGTGCCAATGCTGAAACCATTGAAACAATTGTCGACCATCAGTTCTCCTCTGGTAACAAGGCCACGGCCTAAAGCAGCATTCTCAGCTTGACTGTGGTCTTGTAACCAGAGAAGAACCAGTAGAGAACATGGAGCTTGCGCCAGGTGAGTTTAGGGATACATACCAATCTAATAAGTATTACCAATGGATGCTACAACATAGTGTATAATATTTGTTTTGATTTGAGCGGAAATTCTTTTCAACAGAATGCCTTCAAATGTGGTGAGCACATGACTATCAGTCCATATAACTCTATGGCTAGAGGTAGCCATTCATCTTCAGCACCTGGCAGATAATCTTTCTGACCCCTCATATCAAACATATGCAGATGGTTTTGGCTGCTGCTTATCCTTCCTGAGAACAAAAGGCTAGGACACTGGAATTAAATGTACCCAAACAGATGATATAGGGGCACAATCAGCAGCCCTCTATAATCATAAAATAGTTGGGTTAGGCCAACGTTACTTCATGTTACTCATTGTACGATTCCTGATTCTTCTTCTGTATGCGTATGTGACTCTTAGGCTAGGTTCACACACTGCGTTTTTTTGACGCTGCGTTTTTGTGCGTTTTTTTGCGGCAAAAACTGCACAAAAACACACCCGCGGCAAAAAGCGCACGCGCTTTGCCGCGATTTGGTGCGTTTTTTGCTGCGTTTTGCTGCGTTTTTGCTCACTGCGTCTTTATGCGTTTTTATCAGTGAACAAAAAAAAAAAGGTCTGATGTCATTTCCTTCTTCAATGTGTTCTTCATTCTCCACTAGTGTATGCAGAAGAGCAGACAGCTGCAGAACTACAAGGCTCAGCATGCTTCATCCAGGACTGTATGCTTGAGGGAGAGTCAGGGGGAGCAGACCTACAAGGTTCAGCATCCTCCATCCAATAGTGTATGCAGGAGAGCAGACAGCAGCTGTCGAACTACAAGGCTCAGCATCCTCCTTCCAGGACTGTATGCAGGATTTCTTTGCCCCCCCAAACAAAAAAAATGACGTGGGCTTCGCCATATTTTTATATGCTAGCCGGGTACAGCAGGCAGGTACGGGCTGCCCCCAACCCCCAGCTGCCTATTTGTACCCGGCTGGGAACCAAAAATATAGGGAAGCCCTTTTTTTTTTAAATTATTTCATGAATTTCATGAAATAATTTAAAAAAAAAATGACGTGAGCTTCGCCCAATTTTTGAGTCCAGCCGGGTACAACTAGGCAGCTGGGGATTGGAATCCACAGTGCAGGGTGCCCATGCTTTCTGGGCACTCCCGCTGTGAATTGCAGTCCCGCAGCCACACCAGAAAATGGCGCTTTCATAGAAGCGCCATCTTCTGGCGCTGTATCCAACTCTTCCAGCTGCCCTTATGCCGGGTGGCTCGCTGAGTAATAATGGGGTTAGGGATAGCTGTATAGCTGGCCCTAAGCCCGAAATTCATGGTGTCACGCCAATATTAGACATGGCCACCATGAATTTCTAGTAAAGATAAAAAAAAAAAACAACACACAGAAAAATATTTTTATTAGAAATAAGACACAATACAATTAGTGACTCCATCTTTATTGAAATAAAGAACCCCCCCTCCGCAGTAATCCTGGGTCAGGGTCCCGCGCCGTCCAATCCGGATCCAGTATATCATCTGATCGGTTTGCTGGAAGGCAAAGCGATCAGATGATGTGTCAGGATCAAGTGCCTGAATCCCATCACACATCAGCTGATTGTATAACAGCTGATTATACAATCAGCTGATGCATCGGTGCAAAAAAAAAAAAATAATACTCACTTATGTGCTGATTACCGGCAGCTCCTGCAGCGATGGGGCGGGAGTCTGATCCCGTCCGATCGCTGCAGCAGCTGCCGGTAATCCGGGATGAAGTCTCCTGACGCATCCGCTGATACCGGCCGGGCGCCCTCGTCACCGCGATACTTACGATCAGCTGATGCGTCAGGTGACCGCATCAGGTGATCCATCGCCAGGTCCTGCATCCATCGGAGGTTTCCCGGCCGTCAGCACACAGCCGGAGCGGGGGTGGCGATACCGTGAGAGGAGATGGGAGCGGGCATGGCACCGGGAGTCTGCAGACAGGCGAGTATAACTTTTTTTTTTTTTTTTTTTTCTACTGTTAACTTTTGTTTTTGCAGCCGCTTCCACCTCCTGCCTGTACATGGCGCCGCACGGCAGCATACATGCACAGGACGGGAGATGGAAGTGACGGTACGGGAGGATTCACGCTTTTGTATATACTGACAGAAGGAATCCTCTTCCTGTACACGTCACTTTACTACCCACCTCCTGCGTTTATAGCTGCATTTTTGGTCTTAGAAACGCACCAAAACGCAGCTATTTGCGTTTCTCATTGCGTCTTTCAACATCCCATTGAACTCAATGGATGAAAAGCGCAGTGAAAAACGCGGGAATAATTGACATGCTGCGTTTTTGTGGCACCACAAAAACGCAGCTGAAAAAAACCAGATGTGTGCGGACAGCAAAAATGAAAACTCATAGACTTTGCTGGGGAAGCAAAGTCCTGCAGTTTTGAGGCCAAAAACGCACCCGAAAAACGCCGCGAAAAACGCACTGTGCGCACATAGCCTTAAGATTTTCTGTTACACTGAGCCTGATAAAGAGACCTGAGTAGTCTCAAAAGCTGTTATCCATTACCATCTTTTCAGTTCGCCATAAAAAGGTATTAACCACTGAGAATTCCCAAATTTTTATATTTTTCTATGTACTGGCAAACACAGTACAAAGATTTATTTTTCTTGTGCCAACTTTCCTACAATTTCTGTTGAGTTTTTGACGCACCCAGGGCCTGTGGGGGACTCTGTCCTGGGCCTTGAATCACAGGGACGTTTCACGGGTGGCCGGTGCCCAATTCCGTGACCCTGGGGGTCACTTAAAAAAAAAAAAGGGAAATAAAAAGGAGAATAAAAATAGAATGTTTTTCATGACGCCACTTATGTTATGCGGCTATGTGTGGAAAGCCACCACTGCAAAATCTCTCACTGCTG
The DNA here is from genome assembly GCF_048569485.1 of Anomaloglossus baeobatrachus. NCBI lineage: Eukaryota > Metazoa > Chordata > Amphibia > Anura > Aromobatidae > Anomaloglossus > Anomaloglossus baeobatrachus. The sequence goes on from NC_134357.1 coordinate 354,782,674, forward strand.
GGGCTAGTGGTATTGAGCAGCCTGGATGTTATGGCCCTCCGCAAGTAGCGCTAAGCCCCAGGAGAGAATGATGGTGGTTGTAGTATGGTGAAAGTTGGTAATGCAGAGGTGCAGGAAGAATTCAGATAACACAGGGGCTGCGGTTTAACTTGTTCTTTACTCACTGGTTTTGTGAAGCTGCAATCCGGCTGGTGCTGGTCTCTACCAATGTGAGCCTCAGGTAATCCGGTATTCCCTTGATACCAGTGCCGGTGTGGTGACCTGGTGAGCTTTACTTCCATGCACCTGTCTGTAGTTGGTGGGTCCCCCGTGACCTGAAGCGTTCTGGGGTCCCCTCCTTTTGTCACAGTCCTGGCCCGTATGGCAGGCAGCTTGAACCTCTCTTGGGTTGGATCTTTGTCCTAGTTCCCAAGTTCCCTCTTTGCTGCTGTGCCCCGGACACTAACGTTAGCGAGGAACCCTGATAATTCCCTTATCGGGTAGATTTATCAGGTGAGCTTGAAATGTCTTCTGAACGTCGACTTCGGACTCACCGTCCGACTGTCTTTCAAGATGTCAGTCTCCCTTCAACTGCACTCACCAGCCCCTCCTCCTCCCAGGTTTCTGACTAGCGGATTGGATAAGTCCCGACCAATAGGTGGCCATCCATCAGATCCGTCTCTAGCCTGTTACCCAGTCTGGGGAAAAAAGGCATGGATATGTGTGTTTGAATGGTATTTACCGGCACTGGTCTTCCAGGAACCCGGGGTTAGCACCGCACCTGTTACTGGATGCAATACCCTGTGGCATATGATGCCTCAGGGGCGCCACATTTTATGGAGAGCAGCTCTCGTGCCCCACCACTGCACCATAACAGTTCCACATCATGGTAAGAACGGAGTAGGGTGTCCTATCTCAGCGATCACTACCACTTTATCTATAAAGTGCATGCATTTCTTAGTCACATATACTTATATATATTAGACATAGCATATTTTATTACATTTCTGGGCACTTGTACAACCATATTCACTATGTAAGTGATGTCTCCTATTAGAAACCTCGTTCTCGATAGTCTTCTTGATAGTAAAAAGTTACAAAGCATTACTAGTGGAGATCTAACCAAGGTCTCTCCTGCACCTGCCCAGTCTTTAGTTGCGGTGTGGTAGGATTTCCCTAGGTTGTATATGAGCAGTACAATTTGATTGTTGGGTATGTACCACATTTGGGAAACCGAAAGGCAGCTTACTGCACCTGCTGCCCTGTGTAACATGGTGAATGAATTCCATTAGGGCATTGTGGAAGCGTACCCCCTGAGGTTATTCAGTTGTCACGCTAAGTTCCATCAGAATATTTTTTTTTCTGTTTTGCTGGTATCTGCCTTATCGATTATTTGAGGTTGTGGTACAGTACAAAAGTAATGTGGATCAACTATGAGGTGACAATAATAGTAAAAGTACAGGCTGTATCCATTCTGTGTTTGGGGAGGCGATTAGTTGAAGCAGTCTTTATAATAATTAGAAAGTCAACATGACTGACACTAAGGGGTACTTTGCACGCTACGACATCGCAAGCCGATTGCTGCGATGCCGAGCGCGATAGTCCCCGCCCCCGTCGTTAATGCGATATCTTGTGATAGCTGCCGTAGCGAAAATTATCACTACGGCAGCCTAACATGCACTTACCTGCCCTGCGACGGGGGCGGGTCGTGCGGCGTCACAGCGACGTCACACGGCAGGCGGCCAATAGAAGCGGAGGGGCGGAGATGAGCGGGATGTAAACATCCCGCCAGCCTCCTTCCTTCCTCATTGCAGCCGTGACGCAGCTAAGGTGATGTTCCTCACTCCTGCAGCTTCACACACAGCGATGTGTGCTGCCGCAGGAACGAGGAAAACTTCGTAACATCGGTCCTTCCGAAATTATGGCAATGACCGACGCTACACCGATGATACGATTTCGACGCTTTTGCGCTCGTTAATCGTATCAAAAAGGATTTACACACTACGATGTCGACACTTTCGATTTGACCCCACCGACATCGCACCTGCGATGTCGTAGTGTGCAAAGTACCCCTAAGTGTAATGCGGTAACACCCTACTGAGGAATATCACTGCACCCAGGTGTGAATCCATAAGGTTTCCGGTTCTATTCAGTTACACAGCATGGCGGTAGGACAGTGCCACCATTTATTTCTATCACGTGTTACTTAACCCTTTGACAGTACAGCCTAGTATCTAAATACATATATAGATGGAGAATAAACTAGATAATATTTAATCAGTTTTGGCTCTCTTTAGTTCATCCTTTAGCATTATTCCCTTGTCTCCCATTTTGCTTTTGTTGTATATTTGCGTTTCTGTCTGACGTTTTCTTCCCTTTGTACCCACATGACTTGTTCTTCACTTAGTCTTGAACTTGGCACCCAATAGCTTCCATCCCTCACATCCATAAACTGTGATAAATCTAAAACCTCATCCATTATTACATTAACACTTCACTTCTGTACTCTGCAGTTTCTAATGGAATGAACCATTCTCCTCCATCCCTGAATGGAGCTCCATCTCCACCGCAGCGCTCCAGCAATGGTCCTTCATCATCCTCATCCTCCTCTCTAGCCAATCAGCAGCTCCCTGCCACGTGTGGAGTCAGGCAGCTCAGCAAGCTGAAGAGGTTCCTCACCACATTACAGCAGTTCGGCAACGATATCTCTCCAGAGATTGGGGAGAAGGTCCGAACGCTTGTCCTTGCTCTGGTGGTAAGTTGACACTAAGAACATCTCAAGATTGAAGTAAATACAATGACTGAAAGAATTGCTGTAGGACAGTGGTCACAAACTTGTGGCTGTTGAAAAACTAAAACTCCCAGCTTTCCTTGACAACCCAAGGCTGCTAAGGGCATGCTGGTAGTTGAAGTTTTGCAACTTCAGGGAAGTCACAAGTTGAATGCCACCTCTATAGGCAAACAAAAAGAATCTCCTAAACAATTATATTAAATGGAATCTGTCAGCAGGTTTTCTATGTAGTCTGAAGACCGCATTCTGCAAGGGTTACCACAGGGGATTCAGGGGTGCCTGTCTTGTCAAGGTCCGATCTGTTGTTTATTTACTGTTTGTTTAAGCAGCAGGACTTCTCATTTCTCCTTGTGTTTGGCAGTCCGGCATACCCCCTCCTTTGACTGACACTTCACTGTCAATGTACAATGTCTATAGACAGCCTGGTGTGGGCCAAATAGCTCTCTCAGCTCTTCTACATGGCTAAATCTAAAAATTCTGATTGTGTCTGAATGGCTGCACCCAGTAATCTAAGTGATACATCTTTGTATTTAGGGTCTCTACCTACATCATGCTGCTCTCCGATGAGGTAGCAAAAACCTGCTGACCGATTCCCATTAACCATGTGAGGATGATCTATATTGTGCAACAAATCCATACTTGCTAGCAATCCCTCAAACTGGACTCGAAAAGAAATTTGGCTTACTAAAACGGCACCCAGAAGTGGATTTTATGGGACATTCCAGTTGATTTTGGATATTCTGGTTGTTTAGGAAGATTTTGGGGCACAGTTTAAAGGGAACCTGGCACCAGGTTTTTCCCATATAAAGTAGGACCACCACCTGTACGCCCTTCTAGACAGAATGCTGTATATAAGTCCCCAAGACGATCTGCATACCATAAAAAAAGACCTTTTATTATACTCACCTACAGGGCGGTCTAGTCTGATAGGCGTCAATGTTCTTAATCCAGTAACTGCTCTCTTCTTTATCTGGATGACGTGTTCTACCTACATCATCCACACAGTGTCTTCCATTGCACTCCTGCTCATGCGCACGTCTCTCTGCGCTACTGAGGGTAGAGCAAAGTATTGTAGTGCACAGGCGCACTTTGGCCTTTCCATGCTGTATCAAGACAGCGACTCCCATCGGACCGTCCCGTACGTGGTTATAATATTAAAAGGTCTTTTTTAGGTTAAGTAGAATGGCTTGCAGACTTATATATATAATTCTAGAGTGCTGGGTATAAGGGCTTACAGGTGCTGGCCCTACTTTATATGGGAAAAATCCAGTGACCAATTCCATTTAAATAGCAGTTTAGCATATTTTAACTGTATTAATTGGTATGCACATCCAGTAATGCCAAGCATATTGTAACAGTCAGTCCACTGGGTAGTAATAATGTAGAAACTGCAGACATTAATAGATAATGGGAAATCGTTGAGATCCATTACAGGCCTGAGTTATGACCTTAAATCCATTCCAATGGTCTTATTATTGCCCTATGTGGTAATTTTATTATTATTGTGTGTTCAACAGAATTCCACTATAACCATAGAAGAATTTCACTGCAAGCTCCAGGAGGCCACCAACTTCCCTCTCCGACCATTTGTCATCCCGTTCCTCAAGGTGAACATTCTAGCTGAATCCTCTTCTAATCTATGCTGGATGGCTATTTGCTTATGGGGTTAAATGTAATTTGGATGCTGATTTTTATTTTCAGGCCAACTTGCCGCTTCTCCAGAGGGAGCTGCTGCACTGCGCTCGTGCTGCCAAGCAAACTCCCTCACAGTACTTGGCGCAACATGAGCACATCCTCCTCAATACCAACACTTCTTCTCCATCTGACTCATCTGAGCTTCTTATGGAAGTCAATGGGAATGGAAAGAGACACAGCCCAGAAAGGTACGAGGTTAATGCACGACATGATGCGTGAGGTTGTGTATCATAAATATTACAAATTAAAAAATTTTCTCGTTTCCAGGAGAGAAGATAATGGCTTTGAAAGAGAACCTTTACCCCCAGAGCTACCAGTCAAGAGGGTGTGCACCATCAGCCCAGCCCCCAGACACAGCCCAGCTCTGTCTCTGCCCCTCTTGAATAATTCCAGCCAGTTTCACCCCACCCCTCCACCTCTGCAGCACTATACGCTGGATGATATACCTGGATCGCAGCTGTATCGGGAACCTCTGGGCAAGATTGTGGAGTGCAGAGATGGAAGAGAGCGCCACCATGCTGTTACAGGAGGTAAACACGGATCCTTCCTTGCTATATATGTCTTCTTCCTATTATGGTCTGAGTGTTGCAGGTGTTTATAATTGAACCTTATTTCTGGGTCTGTAGGAATGAATGGCAGCTTAAACAACGGGTACCAAGAAGAGCTTGTAGACCACCGGCTGACGGAGAGAGAATGGGCAGAGGAATGGAAACATTTGGATCATGTAAGGCCACTAAGAAAATTTAGACTTTTGTTTGCAATCTTCAATGTTTTAGCTTCAGCTACAAAGAGTGAAGTTGAAAATGATTTGCATTAGGACATTTTTAAGTGCCTTTTGCTTTTCAATTTTGGTAACTTCATCAAGTGATATAGACATACCGGGGCAATACACCGAGGAGCAACCTGAGAGTGTAAACCTTCCCAGACCTAAATCACGTCGATATTTCTATTTGTATACTGAATAGTATGGCATAGCCATAAATGAGAAAATGTGGACACCTTATTACAATATTATTTGTGGATTGAATTATTCTGTTTTTAGATCTGGGTTGTCACCAAGGACAACATCTACAAGGAGTTTGTATGTTCTCCTCGAATTGGCGTGGGATTTCTCCGGCTCTTTGTTTTTTCCAACACTCCTCCAAAGATACTGATAGTGAATTTAGATTGTGAGGGGACAGGAATGATAATGTCTGTAAAGCACTGCAGGCAAAATAAATACCGTATTACATGCCCTGCTACATTCATTGACAATGTAGAATACAAACAGCACCATCTAGTGTTTTAGAAGGCAAATTACAAGTTTTGTGATTTTTTTTTTTTTTTTTTTTTTTGACTAGGCCTTGAATTGCATCATGGAGATGGTGGAAAAGACAAAACGCTCTATGGCAGTGCTGCGCAGGTGTCAAGAGGTGGACAGGGATGAGCTGAATTACTGGAAGAGGCGTTATAGCGAGTCCTCTGAGCTTCGGAAAGGAAGTGAGCACTTAAGCAGACAACATAGTCCAACATCAACTGACTCGGGCACCAGTGGTAAGTAACATTTCTGGGGTATGTATTCATAGTCTTACCCTCCACTAATAAAGGGTAAAGGGAACGGAACCATCCACATGGTGGGTACACCCTAGGTGGCAGCCATACCGATACTCATGAGAACCTACTACTTTACAGGATGCTTTATAGAGCTTCGCCAAACATCAGGGACATCCTGGTGGGCTTCCCCAAAAAGCTGACATACATTTTTTCTTGTAGACTCTCAGAGGGACTTTGGAAGTCGGAATTATGTTACTGAAGAAATCTGGAGGAAAGCAGGTATTGAACACATCCAAATGTACTGTTTAGGAATCCTTTTTTTAACTTTAGGATGAAATTTGTTTGAAATTTAGTGGTTTTTTTTACATATTAATTTTTACCATTTAAAATGTTAATACAGTAAATTCGACCATCAACATTAACCTCCCTCCTCCCTACACAGAAGAAGCGGTTAATGAGGTGAAGCGACAGGCCATGTCTGAGGTACAAAAGGCGGTGACTGAAGCTGAACAGAAAGCGGTTCAGATGATCGCATCTGAAAAAGCTAGGATGGAACAGACTATTGCAGATGCCAAGAGGAGGGCAGCTGAAGATGCATTTCTTGTAGTAAATGAGCAGGAGGAGTCAACTGAGGTATGCAATGGACTCTCCACCAACTGTAGAGATCCTCAGGGCCTCCGCCTGCCTGTACTCTGACTGACCTGCTATTTATCAATCATCACATGTATAAATCATGCTTAGAATAAGTTAAAAAGGTCTGATAGGTAGGGAACTGACCTCTGAGATCCAATATATCAAGAGAACAGGAGCTACTTTCTTCAAAAGCAATGTGGCTGCAGGGTCGCCCACTTGATGTTATTACTATTTCACCATAAGCATGGTCAAGTTCTAGCTGTAAAGTATGATCAATAAATAAAAAATTGTCTCTTGTTATATAACATGGACATCACATTCATATAAAAGAGGGGTACATGTGTTATACAGCACAGTGTTGTAATGTGGTGGATCTGTAGTAAGGGCATAAAGCTAAAATTTTCCATAGTTCTCGGGCATAGATGTAATCTTACCCATCTACGTTGTTCATGCCCATTGACCTGATCAGCTATGATTTTAGAAAGGGAAGGATAAATTAAGATATAAATCTGATATTAATATAAGACAAGATGAGTAATGCGTTGTCAGTGCCAGTACATCTGTGATCTCAACCAGTAATAGACTAATTACATACTGTACCAAAAAACAGTTTCTCGATTGCTCACAATGCCATTATGATTTGTCTCTCCCTTATATAAACCCATTATAGGACTGGTCTTCCCTACTTGATCTATGATATAATGTTGAATAAGGTGGCGGATGGGTTAATACCTAAGTTTAGTTCCCTCATATTTCACCTAGCCTTTGTAGTTTCATAATCTTATAATAATTTTTGCTTCTTTGCAGAGCTGTTGGAACTGTGGTCGTAAGGCCAGTGAGACCTGCAGCGGGTGTAACATTGCTCGATATTGCGGATCATTCTGCCAGCACAAAGACTGGGAAAAGCATCATCGTATCTGTGGGCAGAATCTACATGGCCCTTCCAAGGCACTAACTCCCATCCGCTCCTTGGTACCCAAACCCTGTGACCCCATTTTGCTTAGTCCTGCTGTTGAACGAACATCCAATGCCACCTCACGCTCCTCCACTCCTGCATCTGTCACCGCTGTCGAAAGCTTGTGAATGAGGAACTTGGTCTACATCGTCTTGTGTCTTTTGTTATATTTGCCATCTACAAGAACTTCGGATTACACTATAAGTATATATGTATGTATACATATATATCAACTCGTTAGATGTGGATTTGATATGTGGTGGACCAAACTGATTGGAAAACAGTTGCACAAGACATAAAAAGAACTTGGAAGACTTGCTGTCTAAACCAAATATCAATCCATATAGTTGTCTGCCCAACCACAGAAGGCTTGAAGTATGTGACTGTGGACCATGTACAGTCATCTAATGGGCCAGTCTCGGTTCTAAAGATGGATCCCTTTTAACAAGATAAGAACTTTTAGGCATGGCTGAGACTCATAGGCTAATAGTCCAATCTACGCCAAAATGGCAGCACAAGAAATTATGTTACTTTGCATGTTATTTTTTGATGTCTTTCCCTCTTGTTGTACATTTGTCTTCATTTTTGTAATTAACTTTAAGTGTGAACTTATGTAACTTGGCTGCTAAGCCCATCCACTTAGGAATATAACTGAAAACAGTAGATTAGAAATAAAGGAAAAGCAACCTGCTCAGGTAGAAAGTGTTACAATGCGCAAAGGTGGCACTACGAAGAGCCATTGCATCATGGGTAACTGGCCACTTGTTACTGGGCAGCTAGAGATAGAAGTAGGCAGTACCAGAAGAGCAATGGAAATATGGACATAAAGGGAATATGACGTGCTGCATGGTTACTATGCAAATGGTTCCTGTACTTGCTTCAAACTGAGCTTTCCTATTTCTTTATTGTACCCTTAGTCACGTGCCAGAATGTCAAGTATGTTACTCATCGTATGACTGGTCTTCGACTCTAATCACAGCGCTCCAGTGTATTAAAAAAATGGCAAATAGTCTGGATTAAAAAAAAATCTTTGATCCATTAGGTTGGACTTTTTCAGCCATCTTTAGCATAACCTATTGTTCCTGGGCTCATTTGCAAAATCTCCAATATGACCCCGAATTGTCACGTTGCGCCACTGAGTCACGGGGACTTTTTCTGCCCCAAAGGCTCCAGGGCCTAGCTGCTACTGCAACTCCAGCTCGACCAATAGTTAAAGAGGACCAACCACCAGGATTTTCATATATAAACTAAAGTCACTGTTATACTGGCACTATCATGCTGATTTTAAACATACCTTTAGTTATGAGATCGGATGTATACTTTCTGACATATAGGCAAGTAAAGTTTGGGAAATGCACTGTTACTTGATTGATAGCAGCTACAGAATATCTAATATGTGGGTTGGATTTTTCCAGTTTTCCCGCCCCTGTCTGCCTGCCTGCCTGTCATTCCTCCCCCTGTCTCTGTTATTACGGAAGAAGGACAGGCAGGCAGGGGTGGGAATAATTAGCAAAACCTGACCCACCTATTAGATATTCTGTAGCTGCTATCAATCAAATAACAGTGCATTTCACAAACTTTACTTACCTATATTTCAGAAACTATACATCTGATCTCACAAGTAAAGGTATGTTTAGAATCAGCATGATAGCGCCAATATAGCACTGGCTTAGTTTACATAGGAAAATCCTGGTGGGTGGTCCTCTTTAAGCTCCTGGTCATCTCTTGAAAATACAAGTGCATGGAATGATTGACTAAATGCAGCTGATCATTTGCCATTATTCCCAAGCTTGTGCAACCTTTCACTTATTGGTGATTGTTGGCATTTTGGCCAAATGCTTATCCCATGGGAGAGCCAAGTGTGCTCATCCATTTGACCCCTGCTCTAAAATAACATCAAACAAAATAATCCCAGCAATTCCTCTACATCTTTAAGTCTCATATTTTGTCTGACTGCAGAAGGAGCCTCCCCTCATTGCTCTGCAAAATATGTAACACCACACCCCATAGGCTATGCCCATCCCTTTAGTTGTCTGCCCGACAAAAATGGGAGAGCCCAACCGAGTTCTACAAAACATTCAGATCAATCCGTTTTTAGTTAGTAATCATGGAGACTGGAGAGGGATATTTTTGTATTGAAGATTATTTGCAAAGTGGCTTCTTTTTATATTTTTAATGCAGGACACAATAAAAAATGGGAGAAATGTACAAACCTTTGTGGCATAAAAAAAAAGGCGCCGGTCAGCATGCCCATTGGATCAATATTTGTGACTTTCTCCACTTCTTGCCCCTTTTGAAAAATGGTAAAAAAGTAAACAAGGCTTAAAAGCAAGGGCACAATCAGCAATGTGCTGAGCAATTATTAAGTGTGAAGTCAGAAAATGGCACAAAAGGGAGTGCAAAGCTACGCCCGCTCATATCTGGCATACATCTCACTATCTAGATACCATGCAGCCGATTAAAATATATATATATATGTGTATTTTACTCCAATGTAAATCAGATTATTACTAGCGTATAAAATCATTAGTTTTAGTAAATCTTTTATTTTAAAATCTTGAACATATCTAAAAGTATACAGTATTTGGGTCCAGGAGCTGAGAACTTCACCAATCAAGGGGTTCACGCACCCTGAACATGCACGTGCTGATACACCAAAGAAGCCAATGTCTTCTCTTGAGATTTCTGAAAATGCTGAAGAGCTCCACGGACTTATCCCTCAGGGAATTGGGGGGTTCCCACTTCCAGACCTTCATCTGGTACTTTTTATAATCGGAGGATACTTTTATCTAAAATAAATGGTGCCCCAAGACATGTTACACAATCCTTTTTTTCAATGGATGGCTAAGGTGATGGTTAGCAGGGCATTTATCCTGCGTGATGTGTCTTAGGGGGTGCCAATAAGCCACTTTCCTTGTCCAGGATATTTAGATTAGGCAGCAAAATGTATCTGGTCTGTGTTAAGGAAATCCTAGCCATGACCCTACATGTTGCTCACTATGAACATTGTAATGTGTTAATGTAGCAGAGCTGACTTTGCCATTTAATGTAATGAGCTAGGATAATACGGTAGGGTACCCATAGCCACCAATAACATAAAAGTAGCTGAAGCAAATGCTAAAATCATTTTAACTCCATTTGTTGTATAAAACCAGCCATCAGTTATCCTGATTGCAGCTAGTGCAAGGTGTGTATGTTCAGTAGCCATTTCACCTATCCTGCACCCCTCCCCTCTATCATTCGTCTATGGAAAACTTCCCCTTACATCCAAAGACAACGCACCACCAAATGTAAACCTCATCGTGTCTGTCTTGGAGTAATCTATTTTTTCTACACAAGTGTCCTATTTAAATGAATTTATTGGTTTTGCTTCACGACTGCATCCTTAACAGAGGCCCACATTTTCTATATTATCAGATATTTCATAAATAAGCTATGTAATTGTTTATCCTGTATGGAAAATCTGGGCATTTATTACCAAGTTTATTCAATAAATTCTGTATGGAAAGATGACGTCCAATTTCATTTTTTTATATAATTTAAAGGGAATGTTCATCTAAGAGCACCATTCATACATAGAAGAAGCCTACATAAGCCAGCCATTTGTAAGAGAATGACACTGCTTACCTTACACTGATTCTGAGATAATGACTCTACAGTTGAAACCAGAAGTTTACATACACTATGTTAAAAGACACATCTGCATGTTTTCTCACTATCTGACATGAAATCAGGATAAGCCTTTCCCGTTTTAGGTCAATTAGGAACCAAAATGATTTATATTTGCCAAATGCCGGAATAATGAGATCGAGAAAATGTTTTAAGGCATTTTTATTACTTTCTACAAAGTCAAAAGTTTACATACCTATGCCTTTTAAACAATATGGGACAGTCCATATGAAGATGTTGTCACGCCTCGGGGCAGCCGAGCTGCTCGGATACGGGCAGTCCGTGGCTCGAGGGGTCCCGGACCCGGGGTACCGTCGACCAGTTTTCAAATGAAAAATAAAATAAAAGTCCGACTACACCACTCGCGGTTTTCGGGCAGGGGTGATGGGGCCGCCACTGTAGGTTCCCACTGGGGATGATGGATTGGGGCAGCGTGGATTGTGGAGCCCTCCGTGAGCAGGGCTTTTCCCTAGGGGTAGGTGAAGGGTTAACGTGGAGGTACGTGGCAATGAAGCAGTCCAGACAAAGAGGGCAGTTTGATGGTGTTTACTCACTGGTTCGACGCCCTGAGACGTATTGGATTCCAGGTGCGCCCGTGTCCTGATGGCTGTGTCTGCCAACCTGGTGCCACTCTCCACCTGTGCACTCCTTTGTATGTGGGTCCTCCCTAGTGTGGCGCACTTGGAGGTCCTCCTGGTGTCTGGGTCCTGCCGCAGGCAGCTTGGACTATTTAAGGGTATGTGTCCCGGTCCCGCTTTGCTGCTGATGGCTTGAATGTTAAAGGGTGGCAGATGAGTCCTGGAAACCCACCAGAATGGTAGTGTTAACAGAGGGCTTGAAGTCCGTGTCTGTTCTGGGGATCTGCACCCTTTTCACTGTCTACTCCTAACTAACTACCACTTCCTGTCTTCTGCAGACTATCCACACTCCCCAAGTCACTATCTCCTCCCCCAGGTCTGGTCTCTTCTTCCCAGTTGGCTGCCTGTTATCTACAGTGCCTAGCCCTGTCATCTGGCTGAAGGTACTTTCACACTTGCGTTCAGCGGAGTCTGTCACTATGGAGAATAGCGCAGTCCGTTAACACACTGCGCTATTCTCCATAGACTTGTATGGATGACGCACTGTAACGCAAGTGTCAGCATTGCATCCACCGGACGACGCAGCGTCATTATTTTGATGCTGCGTCGGGCAGAAGGAACGCAGCTTGTAACGTTTTTTTGAATCCTTTAGATTTCACTGCGCATGCTATCTCTGACTGCCTCCACCCGTAACCAGGGTACACATCGGGTAACCAAGGAACCCTGGTTACGTGTGCCGGGAGCCCGACACTTCCCCGCTCGGCTCCGCCCCCTCCCGCACTCCGTATGTATACACACATGCACACACACACTCTCACTCACCTGTCCCCCAGCGATGCAGTTCCCGCGGCACTGACGTCCTCAGCCATGGCCCCGCTCGGCTCCACCCACTTCGCACTCCGCCCCCCTCACACATTGTCGGCGACCGAACGATCAGCTGATCACTCGGAGGCCGGCTACTGGGAGTGATCAGCTGATCACCCGGCGGCCGGCTACTGTGAGTGGTCGGCTGATCACCCGGAGGCCGACTACTGTTAGCGATCAGCTGATCGTTCACAATAGTCTGCAGACGGTAAAACTGTAAAAAACCCAAAACGGATTGCGTTGTTTTGCATCATCCATTGCATTCGTTGTGCCACTATATGCAACACATCCGTCACACAACGCAATGCAACGGATACCGTTCAACGCAAGTGTGAAAGTAGCCTAAGTGAGGCTCCCAGCCGGGTACAGCAAGTGTAAATGTCCTAGTGTGCTGGTGTGTGTGTAGTGGCTGGCACAGTTATGTTGGACTTAGGCTGTTACCTTAATTGTTACCTTATTTTTGTGACACCTGGTTACCGCAGGGGCGTCACATTGTCATGTCTTTGGAAGCTTCTAATAGACTTATTGGCAACATCGGAGTTAATTAAAGACACATCTGTGGATGTATTTTAATGCACACATGAAACACACTGCTTCTTTGTGAAGCATCATAGGAATGTCAAAGGAAATCAGCTAAGATCTCAAGAATAGCATTCTGGACTTGCACAAGTCTGGTTCATCTTTAGGTGCAATTTCCAGATAACTGAAGATGCCTTGTTCATCTGTGCTGCCCCTGCAGCGGTTGAACCGCTCGGATCCGGGGTTTGCTGTGGCTCGAGGGTCTCCGGACCCGGGGTCTCGCGCCACTTCAAATGAAAAGGGGGTATTTACAGGGAATAAGAGTTTGTGACGCCACCCGTGGTTCGCGGTAAGGAGAGTACCGCCGCTGACGATGGGAGTACCTGGGGGAGATGGAGTGGGGAAGCCAGATGACAATCCCTCCACGGGTAGGTGAGGCCCCGGGACTCTGGATGGTGGAAGTGTAGGGGAGCGTGGTGCAGGTTGGAAGCAGGGGAGGACAGCGTACTCAGGTGGTGTTGGTAGTGATACGACCGCCAAGCAGACTGATACAAGGGTAAACCATGTCTCTGGGTGCCGCTGCCGCTTCAGTCCGCTCCCTTTGGTATTGCTGATGATCTGTACCTTGCCTCCATCTATTGAATTTTAGTGTTCGTTGTGACCCCTATGCTTGAAGCTGTCGGGGTCCCGCTCCCCACTGGTAAGTAGTGAAGCTGTGCTCTCGATGGCTGACACTTGGGGTTACAGTGGGCCGCATAAGCTGGAAAGCCCTATCCCCCTCGTTGTGTTGATGCCTTCGATCTCTGAGCTCTTGGGGAAAGTTCATAAAGATACTATCCTCCACAGGTTAATTATCAGGTTGCGTGAAGCTACTCCCTGATCTAGGGTCCAGTACCCTGCCGTGCTCGGTACCGGTTCGGTTACTAGATACTCCGCTGCCGACCGTTCCCCTAAACTAAGCCTGGCACCTTTCTCCAATACCCTGCGACCGGGTCTCCAACTCCTTCGGTCCCAGACCACCGTCTGTGACCTAGCCAACTTCTCCAAGGGAGCTCCAACGCCCCCTAGCTCATCACTCTCTGAGGGCTATCACTGTTCTAACTCTGCCCCTCCCACCAGTCTGCCTGACCCCTAGGCGGGTGGCACTATTCCAGATAGACCACCCACTGGTGTGCCTGACAGGGTGTGGTATAAAGTGTGACTAGGATTTGCATGCTGATGGAGCAATACCAAAAGTTAGGATCCCAGAACCATGGAGGGTTGAGTCCTGCACCAAAAGATAAAGAGTGCAGTACCCTGTGACACCCTGACTAGTTCAGGGGCGTCACACATCTGTACAAATAATTATATGCAGGTACAAACAAGATGGGATTGTTCAGCCATCATACCTCTCAGAAAGACGGGTTCTGTGTACTAGAGATGAATGTGCTTTGGTCAGATATGTGCATATCTACCCAAGAACAAAAGCAAAAGACCTTGTGAAGATGTTGGTGGAAGCTTGTAAGATTGTGTCATTATCTACAGTGAAACGAGTACTGTGTCAACATGGGCTGAAAGGCCACTCTGCCAGGAAGAATCTATTACTCAAAAAAAAACATAAAAATGCCAGATTAATGGTTGCAGATGCACACAGGAACTAACACCTTAATTTTTGGGGACCTGTCCTAGGGTCTGATAAAGCTAAAATTGAATTGTTTGGCCATAATGACCATTGTTACGTTTGGAAGAAAAAGGGAGAAATTTTAACGTCAAGAATACCATCTCAACTGTGAAACACGGGGGTGACAGCATCATGTTTTGGGGTTGTTTTGCATTTCACAAAATAGATACCATCATGAGCAAAGAATATTATGTGGCAATACTGAAGCAACATCTCAAGCCAGGAACTTAATGCTTGGCTGGAAATGGGTCTTCCAAATGGACAATGACCCAAAGCACACTGCCAAACTGGTTACAAAATAGATTAAGTATAACAAAGTCAATGTTTTGGAGTGGCCATCACAAAACCCTGATCTCAATCCTACTGAAAATTTGTAAGTGAAGCTGAAAAAGCAGGTATGAGCAAGGCGATCTACAAACATGGTTCAGTTACACCAGTTCTGTCAGGAGAAATAGGCCCAAATTCCTACTAACTATTGTGAGGAGCTTGTGGAAGAATATCCAAAACATTTGACCCAAGTCATACAGTTTAAGGGCAATGGTACCAAATACTAATGAAATGTATGTAAACTTTTGTCTTTGCAGAAAGTAATAAAAATGCTTTAAAATATTCTCTCTCTCTCATATTATTCTGGTATTTGTCAAATATAAATAATTTTGGTTCCTAATTGACCTAAAATGGGAAAGGTTTATTCTGATTTCATGTCAGATTGCGAAAAAACATGCATATGTGTCTTTTTAGATAGTGTATATAAACTTTTGGTTTCAACTGTATATCGGGTATGTTCTTTCTGATGGAGTTGTTCACTTTTCCAATCTCTTCTATCTGGCACAGAACTTCTTTACAAATACTTCCAATCAAGACTTGTCAACAGAGATTACAACAAAGAATTATCTTCTGACATTTCCACCATCCCCATCTATCCCTAAACTGCACAAACTCCTCATCCTACTGACACCCCAATGCTGAGCTGCTGCAAATTTGTGTCCCTATTCCTGAACCTACTGTGTGATACAAAAACAGTGCTTCTCTTAGTGCCTCACATAAAAATGCCCAGCACTATGCCCCCTACAAAGAAAAATGTCTCCTTTGTACCTCTATATCAGGGGTCTCAAACTTGGTTAGCTACAGTATATGGGCCACACAAAAAAAAAAAATAATTTGGGGACCATATTCTTTGCAGGACGAGTTGACATTTTTAGTGATAACATAATTTTTTTTTCACTACACCTCTTGATCATTACTTTTTTTTTTTAACATTTTTGGTAGGTTTATTTTATTTTTTAAATGTCATTCATCTTATGGGTTATAGTACAGTTTTATAGCTTGGGTCTGTATGGATGTATCGGTAAAGATGTCCTGTTTTTGTTTAATTTAGTTTATATATAAAACAGCATTTTTAGTGCAAAATGTTTTTTTCCTGCTTTAGTTTGAATTTTTATTTTATTTTCCAATTTTTTTCCCTCCTAATTTAACTCATACAGTAATATTGTTTTACAATTAGAAGCATATAGTAATTCTGGCTAACATCTTGTAGTAATGTCCCCATCTTCTTGTAGTTATCTCCCTTATCCTAGTCCCTCTCTTGTAGCAATGTGCCCCATCCTAGTCCCCATCTTGTAGTTATGTTTCCCATAATGATCCCCTTTTTGTAGTAATGTGCCCATCCTGGTCCCCTTCTTGAAATAATGTCCCCATCCCGGTACCTCCTTGTAGCAATACTCCATCCTGGTCCCCTTCTTTTAAGTATTTGCCAATTCTTGTCCCCTACTTGTAGTAATGTGCCCCATCCTGGTCCTCGTCTTGTATTAATGCCTCATCGTGTTCCTCATCTTGTAATAATGTCCCCATCTAGGTCCCCATGTTGTAAAAATGTCCAAAACCTGGTCCTCCATCTTGTAGTAAATTCCCATCCTGATCCTCTTCTTGTAGTAATGTCCCCATGCTGCTCCCTTTCTTGTAGTAATTTCCCCATCCTGGTCTCTTGCTTGTAGTAATGTGTGGTGCCCTGTGCCTAGTTGCCACAAATAATAGCTACATGTGTATTTCAATCTGTATAACATGTATTGTCAGCTTTAATGAGATTTGGTTTTCTCTGCTGTTCATTACAAACACACATTTGCCCACACTCCCTTACTGGGGCTGATCACTTGAGAAAATAACATAGCTTAAGTGTGCGCCCTAAAAGGAGAGAGGAGAGGAGCTTAGGTGTGAGGTAAAATTGAGTAGACAGTTGCAGTTGAAGTCGGTGTGAGGTGAAATGAGGAGTATAATATGGACATGGTCCGGTCCTGAGGCAACTGCTAAAACCTCAGGAGGGGCCAGCTACACATTGGCAGGGTATCAGTCTCTAGGCCATCAGGACTTTCAAGGTCAGTGGCAAACTGAGAGACTGCTATTAACCTTTTTGTAAGGAGCAGTGAAATGACTGGGAGCACAGTGACACATTTGAGTCTGGAAACTATTAGAAGAAATATTGAGTTTTCCTTCAGGATTACTCACCGAAAAGGATTAAAGATTCAGAGTGTTCTTATATTGAAAATCCCTGGGCGTCAAGACACCTATTTCCATATAGGTAAGTAGTATCAGGAAGAATACACTACCACCACATAGCAGAGAAGCCAAACTCTCATTAGGGCAGGAAGAACCACCATCATTATGAATGCTGTGAGAAACATTCTGGAATGTTCTGCAGAGCGTCAGTAAGGCTATGTGCGCACGTTGCGTACTAGCCTTGCAGAAATTTCTGCAGCGATCTGAAGAGCACATGTGCGCTTTAGATCGCTGCAGAAATGTCCGTAGTGAGCGCCGATTCCATGCGCTCTGCCTGCAGCTCCTCCCATAGACAGAGCAGGAGCTGCCGGCAAAGCGCAGGAAAGAAGTGACATGTCACTTCTTTTTGCGCAGCGCTTCGGCAGTAGCCGAAGCGCTGCGCTCTTAGACGCCACGTGCGCACGGCCCCTGCACAGTCTCCATAGACTGTGCAGGGGCCGCAGGACGCATGCAGTTACGCTGCGCTACAAAGCGCAGCGTAACTGCATGTTTTTACGCAACGTGCGCACATAGCCTAAAAGTTCCCTGTCCTGTTTCTGGCTGAATTATTTACTGCTGCACCATCCCTACCTCAACATCAGTTGGGGGAACGTAGGAATATCCCTCTGGCACTATGCATCACCTAATTCCTGGGGACCTTCAGCAGTGCCCGACCATACCAAAGCCGAGCATCCCAACTGGTGTCACAAACTCTTTATTTTATTATTTTTCTCTCCCTTTTTAATATTATTTTTAACCACCATCACAAAAGCCTGTCGCACATGCCCGATACGGCCACATCGCCACTCAGACCCATCACCGTGACATCAGAGGTCTACCGGGGGCTGCACAAATGCCTCATCCTGGTCTCCTCTTTATAGTAATGTCCCCATCTTGTAGTAATGTCCCCATCCTGTAATAATGTCCACTATTGTGCCATTCTTGAAATACACATAAAAGAAAAAAGATTCTTCTCACCTGTCCTCCATACACTAAGTGTCCCTTTTTCTGCCCAGGCACCGTAGACCCCTTAACGATCCCTGCCCAATTTAAGCTAGTCAGCTGCTGACGACAGTGTGGCAATGTATGATGTTACTGCCATGTATCGCCGACAAGCTGATGTCAGCCCTGGCCCTCTGATTGGCTGGCGGTTTGCATTTCGGTACAGAGATCTTGTCTCTGTCCATCAATACATTTCAATTGCATGTGCGTCTAAGCACGCACATTCAACTGACATAAAGCACTAATGTCGGTGGCCCCCTGGACCAGGCCACAATTGTCAAGTAGTCTACGGTGCTTGTTGGCCACATGAAGCAGCCTCGGGGGTGTCATGCTGCTCGAGTGTTTGAGACCCCTGTTCTATATGGTAAAATTGGCAACTAGAACATTTGAATGTCCAGTACAGTAAGCTAGAAAAAATGGCCACTATTCTGCTACCAAAGCATGTATGTGAGAGGGGTCTGAGGGATGTGAGCACTGATCTCTGTACAATTAGAGTTGAGCGAGTACCTAACTATTCGTACTCGCTATACTCATAACTAGTACCGTCTAATACTCACGTATTCATTTCGAATAGTGTGTGCAATGCAAGTAAATAGGGAAAAACTCGCAATGTAATGAGTAACCCGAATTCCACACTATTTGCTACTCGCACGAGTAGTGCGGCATTCGGGTTACTCGTTACATTGCGAGTTTTTCCCCACTGACTTGCATTGCACATGCTATTCTAAACAAATACCCGAGTATTAGACAGTACTCGTTATGAGTATAGCGAGTATGGTTAGGTACACACACAACTCTATGTACAAGTAATGGTAGGTAGGTTATTCACTATCTTCTCCTCCCATACCTGCTATATCCAGGAAGGACGATGAAGTGGACAAACTTTAAGGTCTTTTATTCACAGTACCTCAATATGGTGAGGTAAAGACGTCAGGGAACAATGAGTGATACAAGATGCAGGATAGAGATAACAGGAGAATCCTTTCTTCAGTCCTGATACATGTACTGCCAAGATGGCACTGACCAGAAAGAAAATGTATGAGCAAACAAGATAGAAGTTAGGCTGCTTGCATATTATGGATTTTTGCCGTGCTTTTTTTTTTTTGCAGATTTTCACAAATCTTCAAGGATATCCTGATGCCAGCAAAGTCTATGAGAATCCTGAAGTGTTGTTCATTGCAGATTTTATTGCAAAAAAAAAAATAAAAATCGGCAGCATGTCAACTCTTTCTGCGTTTTTGGCTGAGTCTTCACCATTGAAAGCAATAAAAAAAAACCCATGGCAAATCGCGGCAAAAACACGAGTTTTTGCTACAGCGTTTTTCCTGCCAGGAGATGCAGATTTGGTTGCAGAATGTCTGCAGCTAAACTGTAACATGCGCACATAGCCTTCCAGAGGCAAAGTCATTAGGGGAATTACAGCTATAATGCATGAAAAACTTATTTTAACAATGGTCAGTAGGTGGCAGCAAAGAGCAACAAATACTGCATAACCCTCATAGCTATACAGAATGAGCAAATCAAAATATTATCTATATGTCCTTGTGAAGGATGTATTATGCACACCCATCATGTAAAGGGGTTTTCCCACCAACAAAGTTGATTTCAAAGTTGATTTTAATCATTAGAAATGTTTCAACCATTGGAACTGGAATTGAAATGTATTTAAAAAAAATGTTCCTGTGCTGAGATAATCATAATCATTATATACGTGTCCCTGCTATGTACTGTGTAATGGATGTGTCTGACCCTACACGGACATGATCTGATCATATCACATCTCCTGGGTATGGAAGGAAGCAAAAGAGTATACAAATAGCCCAACATGGGATCATATCTGATTTTTCTTTCTTTTTTTTAGGTAAAGCATTTCCCTGCCTGTTTTTAAAACAATATTTTACCCCATAGAATTAGTTTGCCTCCCAAGCTGTAATGTCTATATACTTCCTCTCCGGCCCAAGAGATGTGGTACGATCAGACCGTGTTCCATGCATGGGCAGACACATCCATTACAAAGTACATAGCAGGACACATATATAAGATTATCTCAGCACAGGAATATTTTTTTTTTTTTTATAAATACATCCAATTGTAGAAATTATTATTATAATAAGATCTATTGATTAAAATCAACTTTAACCCCATAACGACCGCTGACACGCCTTTTATCGGTGGAAGTTAAGGGGCCTTATTTCATAGCGCCGCTGTTTAATGACGCTCAGGAAAAAGGATATAGCGCTCCAATTGTTAGTAATGCCCAGGTCCCCCCTGTCACCTCGGTCCTCCCGATACCTCCTGCTGCCCCGAGTTCCCAGCGGCCCTTCCTTCTCCTCGTCTTCTGAAAAATACCAGGCGCATATGCAGAGAGCTGGATCTCAGACGGCTCTCTGCGAGCAGTAACGTCACTGAAGTTACTGCAGTTCACACTGCCTTCAGTATGACCTGGGGAGTGTGCCTGCAGTAATCTTACTGAGGTCACTGCAGCCAAACTCCTCACATGGAGTGCCTGCACTTCCAGAAAATGGGGAATACGCTCGCTAAAGCCAGCTTTACACGTTGCAATTTGTTGTGCAATCACGTTTGCGATGTGACACGCCCAGATCGCATATGTGATCTAATGAGATTGCACGTAGGTCGTTCATTTGCTGTCACACGTGCGTTAGTAGTCTATGTTAAATTGATCAATTTTGTGTGCGATCCTTTAGATCATGTCTTCTGTGACGTATGCATTGGGCACAATTTTTTTTTTATTTATTGACTTGCCAAGCGTGTGTAATGTGTAGGGATGCGTTTTTACTATGTCATCTGCCATTCAGCTCTGCTACATGGCCGCTAACAGCAGACACAGACAGCCATGTAGCAGAGCTGAATGGCAGATGACAGCAGACACAGACAGAGCCGCACGATCAGAAGGAACTCGGGTTAACTTCACCCGATTTCATTGTCATGCTGTGGCTCTGTCTGTGCCGCGTTCTGATTAGCGGTCACCAGTGAAGGACTCACCGGTGACCGATAATCCCCTGAGTGACTGAAGTGAGCAGCCCTCTCTTATATACTCACCGATCCCCGATCCCCAGCGCGGCGCTGCACGGCATTCACACGGCTCTGGCGACTTGTACTATTTTGAAAAAGCCGGCCGCTCATTAAACAATCTCGTATTCCCTGCTTTCCCCGCCCACCGGTGCCTATGATTGGTTGCAGTGAGACACGCCCCCACGCTGAGTGACAGGTGTCTCACTACACCCAATCACAGCAGCCGGTGGGCGTGTCTATACTGTGCAGTGAAATAAATAATTAAATAATTAAAAAAAACGGCGTGCGGTCCCCCCAATTTTAAAACCAGCCAGATAAAACCATACGGCTGAAGGCTGATATTCTCAGGATGGGGAGCTCCACGTTATGGGGAGCCCCCCAGCCTAACAATATCAGCCAGCAGCCGCCCAGAATTGCCGCATACATTAGATGTGACAGTTCTGGGACTGTACCTGGCTCTTCCCGATTTGCCCTGGTGCTTTGGCAAATCGGGGTAATAAGGAGTTATTGGCAGCCCATAGCTGCCACTAAATCCTAGATTAATCATGTCAGGCGTCTCCCCGAGATACCTTCCATGATTAATCTGTAAGTGACAGTAAATAAACACACACACACGAAAAAATCCGTTATTAGAAATAAAAAACACAAACATATACCCTCGTTCACCACTTTAATAAGCTCGAAAAAGCCCTCCATGTCCGGCGTAATCCAGGATGCTCCAGCGTCGCTTCCAGCTCTGCTGCATGGAGGTGACTGGAGCTGCAGAAGACACCGCCACTCCTGTCACCTCCACACAGCAACTGAAGACAGCCGCGCGATCAGCTGAGCTGTCACTGAGGTTACCCGCTCTCACTGGATACAGCGGTGGTCGCGGGTAACCTCAGTGACAGCTCAGCTGATCGCGCGGCTGTCTTCAGTTGCTGCGCGGAGGTGACAGGAGCGGCGGTGTCTTCTGCAGCTCTGGTCACCTCCATGCAGCAGAGCTGGAAGCGACGCTGGAGCATCCTGGATTACGCCGGACATGGAGGGCTTTTTCGAGCTTATTAAAGTGGTGAACAAGGGTATATGTTTGTGTTTTTTATTTCTAATAAAGGATTTTTTTGTGTGTGTGTGTTTATTTACTGTCACTTACAGATTAATCATGAAAGGTATCTCGGGGAGACGCCTGACATGATTAATCTAGGATTTAGTGGCAGCTATGGGCTGCCAATAACTCCTTATTACCCCGATTTGCCAAAGCACCAGGGCAAATCGGGAAGAGCCGGGTACAGTCCCAGAACTGTCGCATATAATGTATGCGGCAATTCTGGGCGGCTGCTGGCTGATATTGTTAGGCTGGGGGGCTCCCCATAACGTGGAGCTCCCCATCCTGAGAATATCAGCCTTCAGCCGTATGGCTTTATTTGGCTGGTTTTAAAATTGGGGGGGACCGCACGCCGTTTTTTTTAATTATTTAATTATTTATTTCCCTGCGCAGTATAGACATGCCCACCGGCTGCTGTGATTGGGTGCAGTGAGACACCTGTCACTCAGCGTGGGGGCGTGTCTCACTGCAACCAATCATAGGCGCTGGTGGGCGGGAAAAGCATGGAATACGAGACTGTTTAATTAGCGGCCGACTTTTTCAAAATAGTACAAGCCGCCGGAGCAGTGTGAATGCCGTGCAGCGCCGCGCCGGGGATCGGTGAGTATGAGAGAGGGAGTAAGAGGGATAGACTGACATGGACAGAGAGAGAGGGACAGAGATAGTGACCGACTGACAGAGATTAGTGAATGACAGACATTGTGAGGCGCTTCAGAACGCAGCTTTTCAGCTGCGCTCTGAAGCGGACCTTTTTTAAGCTGCGGTGCAGAGCGCACACCTGCGCACATAGCCTCAGACATCAAAATCGTATGAGGGATGTCACACGTTTCAATTGACTAGGTTCGTGCAACAAAACGTTCAATTCTAGACAAAGATACGATGTGTTTGCGATCAACGGTTTTGCGTTCAATCCTGATCGCACGTAGGTGTCACACGCAGATACCTCACAAACGATGCCGGATGTGCGTCACTTACAACTTGACCCCAACGACGGATTGTGAGATATATTGAAGCGTGTAAAGTGGGCTTAAGTGTGCCCCTGATATCCTGGAAGAACACGTCGTCATGGAACCTCCAAAATGGATTACTGCGGACAGGATTTTTTTTTTCATGTGATTTTTTTCCCCCAACAAATTAGTGTAAGAGGGAATGTGTTGGGGAGTGTTTTTTCAAATTTTTTTGTCGTCTTTTTTTTTTTATTACTGATTGGGTTAGGAATGCTGGGTATCTGATAGATGTCTCATTATTACTAACCCCTGGGCTTGATGCCAGCTGACATTACAGCTGGTATCAACCCCTTATACTACCTCGTTTTCCACCGCACTAGCACAATGGGAAGAGCTGGTGCGAAGCACCAGGATTGGAGCATCTAATGGGTGCACCACTTCTGAGGCGGTTGTGGGCCGCTATTTTTAGGCTGGGGAGGGCCAAATAAATATGGCCTTTCCCACCCTGAGAATACCAGACCCCAGCTGTCAGCTTCACCTTGGCTGGTGATCAAATTTGGGGGAGACACCATGTTTTGTTTTAAAAAAAAAATAAAAAAAATATTTAAAAAAAAAAATTAAAAAAACAGTGTGGGTTGACTTCAGTTTTGGATTATCAACCAAGGTGAAGCTCCCAGCTGTGGTCTACAGCTGTTTGCTTTACCCTAGCTGGCTATCAAAAAAGAGGGGACCCCACGTAATTTTTTAAAATGTATTTATTTATTTTTTGGCTAAATACAAGGCTAAACACCACATGAAAGGCAGTAAAGGGTGGAAGCTTACAATATGCAGGGAATGGGACATGTGTTTGCAGTGTTTTGGATGCAGAGTGTTTTGTAAAACGCTGTGTTGAACAGTAGCAGCACAGTGGATGGATTTTTAGAAATCTCATGCACACTGTGCTTCTTTTCTCCGTAGCATGAATCGACTTCTAGAGCGGCTTTTGGAGGCGCGGCTTTCAGAGCTGCAGCATGTCAATTTATGCTGTGAAGACAAAAGTGTTCTCAGTGGGGAGAACAGAGCTTAAGTTCGCAATGGCATGAACACAGATAATGGGCATGGGCAACTGCGTTAAACAACATTCGCATCTCCGCAGGAGGACTAACACTGCGTCTTAGATGCAGTGTTACCGGATCGTGGGCACATAGCCTAAAACTGAGAAATTTGATGCTACAGCAACATTTTTGTGCAGTACCTGTGGATTCATAATGCTCACTATACCCCTGAATAATAACCTTGGGGTGTCCAGTTTCCAAAATGGGGTCACTTGTGGGGGGTTCCTGCTGTATAGGTACCCTAGGGGCCAGGCAAATGCGACATAGTGTCCGCGATTTATTTCAGCTTTTCCAAAATTATAATGGCGCTCCTTCGGATCCGAGCCCTCCCGTTTATCCAAACACAGATTTTGAGCACATGTGAGGTATCACTGTGCTCATAAAAAATTGGATAACAAACTGTGGGGTCCACTTTTTGGTGATGGCTCTTGAAAAAGTATGAAATTTGGTGCTAAAGCAACTTTTTTGTGAAAAAAAATTTAAAATTTTCAATACGGCAACCTAAGGTTATCAAATTCTGGGAAGTACCTGTGGATTCAATATTATCACTATACCTCTGAATAAAATCCTTAACCCCTTCAGCCCCCAGCCTGTTTTTACCTTAAAGACCCGGCCATTTTTTGCAATTTTTAACAGTGTCAGTTTGACAGGTTATAACTCTGGAACGCTTCAACGAATCCTGGCGATTCTGACATTGTTTTTTCATGTCATATTGTACTTCATGTCAGTGGTAAATTTAGGCCGAAATGTTTTGCGTTTATTTGTGAAACTTTTGGAAATTTGGCGAAAATTTTGAAAATTTCGCAATTTTCAAAATTTGAAATTTTATGCCCATAAATCTGAGAGATATGCCACACAAAATAGTTACTAAGTAACATTTCCCAGATGTCTGCTTTACACCAGCGTAATTTTTTAAACAAATGTTTTTTACGTTAGGAAGTTAGAAGGGTTCAAAGTTCATCAGCAATTTCTCATTTTTCCAACTAAATTTACAAAAATAAATTTTTTAGGTACCACATCACATTTGGAGTGATTTGAGAAACCTAGGCGACAGAAAATACCCAAAAGTGACCCCATTCTAAAATCTGCACCCCTCACTCTCTTCAAAACCACATCCAATAAGTTTATTAACCCTTTAGGAGCTTCACAGCAACCAAAGCAATGTAGAAGGAAAAAATGAAAAGTTTACTTTTTTACACAAAAATGTTGCTTTAGCCATAAAATTTAGCATTTTCATAAGAGTATCAGGAAAAATGCACCATAAAATGTATCATGCATTTTCTCCTGAGCATGCAGATACCTCATATGTGGTGTAAATCAAATGTTTGGGCACACGACAGGACTCGGAAGGCAAGGAGCGCCATTTGAATTTTTGAGTGCAAAATTAGCTGCACTCATTAGCGGATGCCATGTCGGGTTTGAAGACCCCCTGAGGTGCCTAAACAATGGAGCTCCCCCACAAGTGACCCCATTTTGGAAACTAGAGCCCTCATGGAATTTATTTAGCTGTTTAGTGAGCACTTTGAACCCCTGGAGGCTTCACAAAAGTTTGTAATATTCAGCCGTGAAAATAATTTTATTTTTTTTTACCACAAAATTGTTTTTTCAAACAGGTAGCTTTTTTTATTCACAAGGGTATCAGGAAAAATGCACCATAAAACGTATTGTGCAATTTCTCCTGAGTACACAGATACCTCATATGTGGTGGAAATCAAATGTTTGGGCGCACGGCGGGGCTCAGAAGAGAAGGAGCGCCATTTCACAACAAAATTGGTTGGAATTATTAGCAGACCCCCTGAGGTGCCTAAACAATGGAGCTCCCCCACATTTGACGCCATTTTGGAAACTAGCCCCCCCATACAAAAAAATGAGTTTGGCGAAATAAAAAATACTGACGTCAGTAAAAAAAAATAATAAAATAATGAGCGCCTGCAACTGACACTTTGGCAAGTGCCACACAAGAGAGCAATGCACGAATCTCGCATCGCATCATCCAGCACAGCCGCATACTCCTGTCTGGAAGAGAGCGACCGTGCCGGATGCGGTGTGAGACTCGTACATCGCTCTCACGTGTGGCACTGGGCTGACCCTTAAAATATTCAGTAAAAAATACTGTAGTTGACGATTACTACAGTATCATTTTACTGGACCTAAACTAAGTTTATTTGTATTTCTTAGTTTACAGAAAAAAAATCAGGATGCACGCACAGATGTGCTGCAAAAAGGGGGGGGACTAGGTGGGATGAAAAAAAAAGATGGATGGAGGATGGGAGAGGGCGCAGCGGAGGATGGGAGAGGGCGTGGTGGAGGATGGGAGAGGGTGCGGCGGAGGATGGGAAAGGGTGCGGCAGATGGAAGAGCGGTGGAGGATGGAAAAGGGCGGGCAGCAGATCAGGGTGAGGTGGTGGAGGGGGCAGCAGATCGGGGAGGGTGAGAGGTGGGGGAGGGGGCTTCAAATGAAGAGGATGGGAGAGAGCAGGCAGCAGATCAGGGAGGGTGAGAGGTGGGGGAGGGGGCTTCAGATGAAGAAGATGGGAGAGAGCAGGCAGCAGATCAGGGAGGGTGAGAGAGGGGGCAGCAGATCAGGGAGGGGGGCAGCAGCTGATGAGGGAGAGTGGAAAGCAGATCGAGGAGGGCGAGATGGGGGAGGGGGCAGCGTGCAGCAGATCGGGAAGGTGAGATGGGGGAGGGGGCAGCGTGCAGCAGATCGGGAAGGTGAGATGGGGAGGGGGCAGCAGATCGGGAAGGTGAGATGGGGGAGGGGCAGCGTGCAATAGATCGGGAAGGTGAGATGGGGGAGGGGAGAGCATGCAGCAGATCGGGAAGGTGAGATGGCGGAGGGGGCAGCGTGCAGCAGATCAGGAAGGTGAGATGGGGGAGGGGGCAGCGTGCAGCAGATCGGGAAGGTGAGATGGCAGAGGGGGCAGCAGAGCAGGGAGGGTGAGCTGGGGGAGAGCGGGCAGCAGATGGAGAGGGTGGGAGATGGTGGAGGGGGCAGTAGATGAGGATGGGAGAGAGCGGGCAGCAGCTCACGGAGGGGGAGAGATCAGTAGCAGATGGAGGCGGCTGCAGCAGATAGAGGAGATCGGCAGCGGATCGGGGGATCGGCGGTGGATCGGGGGATCGGCGGCAGGGACTTACCAGGGCACTTGCAGGGATTGCTCCCCTCGGCTTCCACGGACGGAGTAAAGCAGAGGGGAGTGGTCACCAGCCCCAGATCCAGGGTGATTGGAGAGATCGGTCAGAAGGCCGGACTCTGTAATCAGAGCTGGGGGCGGGTGAAGCACCGATCACCCAGCTCCAGCCAATAATCAGTGCTACAGCTGCACTGATATGGCTGGATTTCAATGTTTCAGCCATTTTCAATGGTTGAAGCATAAAGGGCGCTTTACACGCGGGGGGGTCACGTAAGTGACGCACATGCGGCATCGTAAGTATGATTGTAGCGTGTAAAACCTCCGTGCAATTGCGATTGAACGAAAATCCGTTCATCGCATGCACATTGTTCATTTCTCAAAGATTGAACGTGCGGTTGTGCAATGTTCCCGAGGCAGCACACATCGCAGTGTGTGACACCCCGGGAACATTGAACGACAGCTTACCTCCGTCCACGGCTCCCGCCGACAATGCGGAAGGAAGGAGGTGGGCGGGATGTTTACGTCCTGCTCATCTCTGCCCCTCCGCTTCTATTGGCCGGCTGCCACGTGACGTCGCTGTGACGCCGAATGTCTCTCCCACTCCAGGAAGTGGATGTTCGCCGCCCACAGCGAGGTCGTATGGACGGGTAAGTACGTGTGACAGCTTTTAACCGATTGTGCGGCACAATCAAAAAAATGAACGTGCCGCACATACGATGGGGGCGGGTCACATCGCATACGATATCGTATGCAAAATTGAAAGGTGTAAAGCAGGCTTTACAGTGGCTGTGATTGGCTGAGATGCGTTCGTCAGCCAATCACAACCTCCGTATGTCCGGCGAGGAGGTACCACCCCTCCTGAGGTCAGGCAGAGGTCCCCTCCTCCCTGAATCTAAAGTTTGTGTGAACCGATTGCACTCACTGGGGCTCCGGGGCCGTGATTTCGCCATGACATACTGGGTACGTCATGGGTCGTTTAGCACCATGTCACCATGACGTACCCAGTACGTCAAGGGTCGTTAAGGGGTTAAACAACACTTTATATGGATATCTTTGAGAAATTGCTTTCTTCTTGCCACTCTTCCATAAAGGCCAGATTTGTGCAGTGTACGACTGATTGTTGTCCTATGGACAGACTCTCCCACCTCAGCTGTAGATCTCTGCAGTTCATGCAGAGTGATCATGGGCCTCTTGGCTGCATCTCTGATCAGTCTTCTCATTGTTTGGGATGACATTTTTGAGGGACGGCAGGAACTTGGTAGATTTGCAGTGGTATGATACTCCTTCCATTTCAATATGATCGCTTGCACAGTACTCCTTGGAATGTTTAAAGTTGTGGAAATCTTTTTGTAACCAAATCCGGCTTTAAACTTCACCGCAACAGTATCATGGACCTGCCTGTTGTGTTCCTTGGTCTTCATGATGCTATCTGCGCTTTAAACAGAACACTGAGACTATCACAGAGCAGGTGCATTTATACCGAGACTGGATTACACACAGGTGGCTTAGGCTAGGTTCACATTTCCGTCAATTTGTATCAGTCACAATCCGCGGCTCTGGTAAACAACTAAATCCGTTTGGCAGATTCCGTTGTTCCCATATACTTGTATGAGCGGCGGATTGTGACTGATGATGCTGCGTTGCATCCTCCGCCCAACTGATCAGTCGTGGAACGACTGACCGTCGGGCGGCAGCATTGCAGCATGTAGCGTTTTTTTGAGCAGCGAAATCCTTTTGATTCCGTTGCGCATGCTCTCTCTCGGCGGCCGAACGATCAGCTGATCGCCCGGCTTCTGTGAGCGATCAGCAGATCACCCGGCGGCCGGCTGTTGCGAGCGATCAGCTGTTCACCCCGCGGCCAGCTGCTGTGAGCGATCAGCTGATCACCCGGCTGATCGCTCTCATTAGCCGTCCTCCGGGTGATCAGCTGATCTCTCACTCTCTCACGTTTTACAACGGAGTCCGACAATGAATTCTTATTCTTGTCATCCGTTGTACAACGCATCAGTCACAAGCGTCAAGCAACGCATGTGACTGACGAAAAACAACGGAAATGTGAACCTAGCCTTATATTTATCATCGGTCATTTAGGACAACATTGGATCATTCAGAGATCCTCAAAGAACTTCTGGAGTAAGTTTGTTGCACTGAAAGTAAAGAGGCCGAATTATATTGCACGCCCCACTTTTCAGTTTATTCTTTGTTACAAAAGTTTAAAATAAGCAATAAGTATCGTTAAACTTCACAATTGTGTCCCACTTGTTGATTCTTCACCATAACATTAAAATTTTTATCTTTATGTTTGAAGCTTGAAATGTGGGAAAAGGTTGAAAAATTCAAGGGGGACGAATACTTTCGCAAGGCACTGTATATATGTGTGCGTGTGTGTGTATGTGTGTGTGTGTGTGTATATATGTGTGTATATGTGTGTCTGTATTTATCCTCCTCAGAACCAGCAATCCCTCTTTGCTACTGCTCTGGTCTATGTTTGCAGCAGTGATGTCATAACTAAAACATGTGACTGCTGGAGCCAATCACTGAGCTCAGCTGTCACGCCAAAGTAGATGGCGTCAATTGCAGAGCTCTGGGATTAGATAAAGTGGTCACGTGTGACATTATTACTGCAGCCTGTAAACATAGACGGAGCAGCAGAGAGACACCACTGGACCAGGTGAGAATGAGTAACTCTGATTTTATTATTTTTTCCCAGTGAAAGATGATGAACACAACAAAACTTCAAATGGTAGAATGGAAGACCCCAAGAGGCAGTGGGGAGGTCTGGGAGGGGGGGCATGGTCAATTCTTTCATAGGGGCCTTTGCTCTCAGTGTCCGCGTCTGCCCCTGGAGGATTTGTTTATTATTATTATTTTTATTTTTTTTAATCAGTGAGTACACAGTGGCCAAAGGCCTATGGGGGTGCATTAAACGGTAAGGGGGCTGTATAATATAATATGAAAGACAACTTATACATACTTTAGGGGTGCATTATAATACATGGTGGTATATGGGGTGCATTAAAATATATGGAGGCCTTTGGGTGTGCATTATAATACATGGAGGCCTACGGAGTGCATTAAATGGTATGGGGGCTGAATACTATAATATGAAGGACTATGGGGTGCATTATAACTAGAGTTGAGCGCGGTTCGTGGTTCATGGTTCTACAGTTCGCGGTTCAAGTGATTTTGGGGGGTGTTCTGGATCGAACTAGAACTCAAGCTTTTTGCTAAAAGTTCGTTAGCTCAAGTTACGTTCGAGAACGGTTCTATCAGCAAAAAGCCAAGCTAATTACTAGCTGGCTTTTCACTGTAATAGTGTGAGTCACTTTGTGACTCACACTATTATGAAATTTCAGCGTATAGTGTGCGGGGGCTGCGCGTTCAGATCACTGCTACTGGGATAATGGTGATCGCAATTTTTTTTTTCTTGTTTCTTTTCTTCCGTCCCTAAGTGCACGTGTAGTAGGCCTGGCCAGCATGTCAGCCAATCCCAGACACACACACAGCTAAGTGGACTTTTTGCCAGAGAAGCAAGGGCATGTGTCATAGGCTGTCCATGTTACATATCCTTGCATTATAAAAACGGACATTTTGTTCCAGCACGGCATTTTCTGCCTTCTGCGTCTGGGTGTCAGTCACCTCTCACACAGCTCCTGTCGCCGGTCCTCCTGTGTACGCTATACATACAGCGTTCTACAGATTAGGGACAGAATTTTATTTCAGCCCTTTTAAGGGCTAATTCCAGCTGGCTCAAAGCCATAGGTGACAGTCAGGTCCGTGGAAACAGTTTTTAACAGCTACAGATAACAGCGTCTGTGTAGCTAAGCTAAGGGACTTCCTTGCTGCATTTCACCATTAGGAGGCATAGAAAGTGAGGCTTCCTTTCCTCTACACTGACCCACAACCCGGCCACTGTACCCTCCTGCCCTTTTTAGCAAAGCCATTTTAATTGCAGAGTGCTGCCAGTTAGTGCCATCCAAAGAGTGGCTGCTGCCCTCCATTATTGTGGCAATTGTGACAAGCAAGTCCCACCACCTCTGCATTCTCCCCTCCTGCACATTTTTGCAAAGCCATTTTAATTGAAAAGAGTGCTGCCAGTTAGTGGCATCCAAAAGGTGGCTGTTGGACTCCATTAGTGTCCCACTGGTGCCAAGCAATTTCCAGCACCTCTGCATTGCACCCTTAAGCTCATTTTTACTAAGCCATTATAATAGCAAACACTGAGGAAACTTAGTGGCATCCTAAAAGTTGCTGTTGGACTTCATTAGTGTCCCACTGGTGCCAAGAAATTTCCAGCACCTTTGCATTGCACCCTCAAGCTCATTTTTAATAAGCCATTATATTATAAAACACTGAGGAAACTTAGTGGCATCCTAAGTGGCTGTTGGACTTCATTAGTGTCCCACTGGTGCCAAGCAATTTCCAGCACCTCTGCATTGCACCCCCAAGCTCATTTTTACTAAGCTATTATAATTGCAAACTGTGCTGCCAGTTTAAGGGCCATAGTTGAATTGTCAGGGATAGTCTGTGTTGTTTCTTCTGCTGTCAATAAAGCTAGACCACCTCTACAATCTACACCACCTCTCAATTTTTACTACCACATTTTAAGTGGACAATCTTGTCGCTATCAAAATGAGTGGCAAAATGACAGATGCTGGTGGAAAGGGGAACAGGCGTGTTGGAAAAGGAAAAAAAGTTTGTGTCCGTGGGGAAGGTGGCAAAGCTCCATTAACATCTGCTGAAGATAGGCCATCTTCCAGCAAAAGTAAGATGTCTACTACTTTCCGTGGACAATCAGATGTGCTCCCTTTTTTACGTACACGAACAACTGGAACAAAGGTAGATGATGCCCAAAAAAAGAACATGCTTGAATGGATCTCAAGTGCTCCAACAAGTGCCCTCTCCTCCACCTCAACTACCCCATCCAAAAAAAAACAGTCCTCTGAGTTGTCATCCCAATCACACTTGCTTTCTCCGAGCTCTCAAGTCTCCCTTCGCCCTGCACAGTATGGTGGAACAGAGATGGCTGAGTCTGCAGAGCTGTTCAGTCACACTATAGCCTGGGAATCAGAGGTCTGCTCCCAAGCTACAGTGAGTACAGACCAGGAAATGGTCTGCAGTGATGCCCAGAACCTTTGTGACTCAGATTCAGGCCATGATAACCAAGTTTCTGAGCATAATGTTGACCCTTATTTACAAACTGTAACACCTGTTGTTATAGACAATGAGGAACATACTGATGACGATGAGACGCAGATACCAGATTGGGATGACAACTTAAATATTCGGTCAGGGAAGGAAGAGGCTCGGTCTGAGGGTGAGGGGAGTGCAAACACAACGCTTGATGAGGAAGTTCTAGATCCCACCTACTGTCAACCCACAGTCAGGCACTCGAGGAGGTCAACAGAGGTGGTGGAGGAGGATGCAACTGACGACGAAGTTACCTTGCGCCTTCCTGGACAGAGAAGGAGTACTGGTAGCACGTCTACAACTGCATCCTCAGCCACCACTCTGCCTCTGAGCACTAGTCGGGGTGGATCAGCAGGTCGCATGTCCTCTAAGCCTTGCCTAGCCTGGTCCTTTTTTGACCTTGCAAAGGATCGCCCAAATCATGTGATCTGTAAAATTTGTCGGGAATCTGCTAGTAGAGGCAAAAACCTCAGCAGTTTGACAACTTCTTCCATGAATCGTCACATGACTAAATGTCATATTTCCCAGTGGGAAGCTCACCGTGCTGCAATGCGGCCTAGCGGAGCGGACCATCCACCGCCTGCCCCTTCCAGTACATCCACGCGCTCCTCATCTTCTAGGACTGTGGGGACAGCTGTCACACCTGGTTTTCCATGCACAACTTCCCCCACTGTAACCGCAACAGGCAGTTTGCTTGGTAGGTCGTCAGTTGGTTTGGAAGGGGAAACAAGTGCGTGTGTACAGCTCTCTCAGACATCGCTAGCATCAACGTTGGATGAAGGCAACATCATGTCTACGCCTGCAGTTTCCTCACAAACCTGCATTTTTCCACTCACCACTGTCTACACACAGCAGCCAGATCTCTGTCCCTCAGATGTGGACAAATAAA
Source organism: Anomaloglossus baeobatrachus (assembly GCF_048569485.1). Taxonomy (NCBI): domain Eukaryota; kingdom Metazoa; phylum Chordata; class Amphibia; order Anura; family Aromobatidae; genus Anomaloglossus; species Anomaloglossus baeobatrachus. The sequence goes on from NC_134357.1 coordinate 354,816,458, forward strand.
AGGCCATTTCCTGTGACCCATGACAAAGCTAAGAGGTTGACTTTATCCCTCTGTAAGCTCTTGGCTACCGAAATGCTGCCTTTCCGCCTGGTGGACACACAGGATTTTAGAGACCTTATGTCTGTCGCTGTGCCCCAGGACAAGATGCCCAGTCGCCACTACTTCTCTAAGAAAGGTGTGCTTGCGCTACACCAGCATGTCGCACACAACATCACCGCTTCTGTTGTGAATGTTAGTTATGTTTTGGCTGCTGGGAGGCTCCCTCTGGTGGCCAGGAATGGTTTGGACTTGGACCAGGTGTGTTGTGCAGTGGGTGTTTCCTTTGCTAATTCTTTGCTTATTTAAGTCCTGGTCTGATTGCAGGCTGTTGCCGGATGTCAGTTGTTCTTTGTATCTCCAGCCTGCTTAATCCTGCTTTACACCACATCTACTCCAGATAAGTGCTTGCTCTTTATTTATTGTCTGGTTCTTTTGCTTATCTGGGTTTGTCATTTGTTGTGGTTGGTTTCAGTTTATTTCCTTCAAGGGATTTTCCCCCTCAGTGGATTGTTGAGGAACTCCCTGCAGTTCTGTGTGGAGTATAGCTCCTTTGGGTCCATGTGTTTGTGGCTTGTTGAATTTGTTATAATTCTTGTTTTCTGTTCATTGGTATGACAAGGGCACCTGGTATAGGACGGAGTTCATATCGAGCGATCTGAGGGCCTTTTTGTACTATCAGGAAGTTGGTATTTTGCAGAGTTTTTCTCTGGTCACCATCAGTCCCTTTCCTGTCCTTTCCTATTTTAGTCAGCGGGGGCCTCACCTTTTGCTAATCCTGTCATCTACCTGTGTATTGTGTTTTTCCTATATCTCCGCAGTCTTTGAATGTGGGGGGCTTGCTATTCTTGTCTATTTTCTGAGGCAGATAGTTATTCATCTTTCCTACCTTGGGGATAGTTAGTTCTCCGGCTGGGTTCGCGGTGCACAGGATGTTAGTTCACCCCTCGGCTACTTCTAGTTGTGATGGTTAGTAAGGGGATGGCGGCCAGATTAGTTGCCAATGCTCTTGTCACTTTTTGCCAATGATTTGTGGTGGTCTTCTAGGGTTCCGGATCATAACACGCTTCCTTTAGAAACTCTGTGTGTGAACGGGTGCATTTCACCACAGATACTTGGACCAGTAAGCATGGACAGGGACGTTACATGTCGCTGACTGGGCACTGGGTAACTATGGTGATAGATGATGAAGGGACTGCTGCACAAGTCTTGCCGTCCCCACGACTTGGGCGTCAATCCTCTGTCTGTCCAAGTTCCTCCACTGCTTCTGCCTCCTCAACCTCGTTTGGGTCCTCCACCTCTGCCCCAAGCCTGCCTGGTCAGGCCACCAGCGTTGTAACTGCGCACAAGTAATCACGCACCCCTCATTACTATGCTAGCAGCAGAGCGCAATGGCATCAGGCGGTATTTATCTTGAACTGTCTTGGAAATAAGAGTCACACAGCAGCTGAGTTGTGGGCAGCTCTGGAGACTGAGTTTGGTAAATGGTTGTCTCCACTCAACCTGCAGCCTGGTAAGGCCGTGTGCGACAATGCTGCAAACCTGGGTGCGGCCCTTCGCATGGGCAAGGTGCCACACGTGCCTTGTATGGCTCACGTGTTGAACCTTGTTGTCCAGCAATTTTTAACTCACTATCCCGGCCTAGATGGCCTTCTGAACAGGGCACGAAAACTGTCTGCTCACTTCCGCCGTTCAACCGCCGCAGCTGAGCGACTTGCATCGCTCCAGAAGTCTTTCGGCCTGCCGGTTCATCACCTGAAATGCGATGTGCCGACACGCTGGAATGCACTGGTCAACACGTCATGACGTATAGCCTGGGCCAACGAGATGCAGAGGTGGGGCAGATCACCCTGATGGAGTGGTCTCAGATCAAGGACCTATGCACCCTTCTGCACAGTTTCGACATGGCAATGAATATGTTTAGCGCTGACAATGCCATTATCATCATGACAATTCCAGTCATTTACATGCTGGAGCACACGCTAAACACTATTCGGAGTCAGGGGGTGGGACAACAGGAAGGGGAACTACAGGAGGATTCATATGCGCAAGGGACAACAACATCACCAAGGTCCAGACGTTCATCATCACCAACGCGGCAGGCATGGGACCATGGGGGACAGGGATCAACAAGGGTGCATGGTAGCAGGCGAAATGTTGAGGATGGTGCGGGAGAACATGAAGAAATGGAGGACGAACTGTCCATGGACATGGAAGACTCAGCGGATGAGGGAGACCTTGGTCAAATTTCAGTTGAAAGAGGTTGGGGGGAGATGTCAGAGAAAGAAAGAACAGTTAGCACCTCTATGCCACAAACACAGCGTGGACTTGATCCGCATGGCTGCGCAAGACACATGAGCACCTTCTTGCTGCACTACCTCCAACATGACCCTCGTATTGTCAAAATTAGAAGTGATGATGACTACTGGCTTGCCACACTATTAGATCCCCGGTACAAGTCCAAATTTTGTGGCATAATTCCAGCCATAGAAAGGGACGCACGTATGCAAGAGTATCAGCAGAAGCTGTTACTCGATCTTAGCTCGGCTTTTCCACCAAACAACCGTGCAGGTGCAGGGAGTGAATCTCCCAGTTGTAACTTGACAAACATGGGACGGTCTCGTCATCTTCAACAGTCTACCCGTACCAGCAGCACCGTATCTGTTGCTGGTAACAGCAATTTTATTGAATCTTTTCATAATTTTTTTTAGACCATCCTTTGCAAGGCCACCAGAGACAACAAGTCTGACACATAGTCAACGGCTGGAGAGGATGATACAGGAGTATCGCCAAATGAACATCGATGCCATGACTTTGCAAATTGAGCCTTGCTCATTTTGGGCTTCAAATCTTGAAAACAGGCCAGAGCTCTCCACTTACGCCTTGGAGATCTTGTCGTGTCCAGCTGCCAGCGTTGTCTCTGAACGTGTCTTCAGTGCTGCTGGGTGTGTGCTGACAGATAAGTGCACACGTCTGTCCAGTGACAATGTGGACAGACTATCGTTCATCAAAATGAACAAGTCATGGATCCACAAGGAATTTACTACCCCTGTGTCATCATGGGGATAGTAAATGCTTGTGGATTTTGAATGTGCTTGATGCAAATCTACCTGTGAAGTGTACAACTGGGGCACAAATGCTGCCACTGAAGGGGTGTCTGTGTGGCCCAATTTTTGGAAAAAAGGGAGACTCCGCTTTGAGTCACCTTGCGGTGTTTTACATCATTTTAGAAGGGCATGCCATGCCTATATCTGTGTCTCCTACTCTTTTTCCTTGTCCAGCTCTTTTGTTTTTGCATGAGTATATGTCCTTGTCACTTTCTCATGTGTTTGTGTTGTGTTGTGAGTTGTTTGTCACCTTTTGGACACCTTTGAGGGTTTTCTATAGGTGTTGTTATGTGTTTGTGATTGCCTCCCATTGTTTTCTATGGGTTCAAGTGGTTCGCCGAACCGAACTCGAACTAGAACTCCGTTCGACGAACCAAGCTCGAGCCGAACCGCGACCGGTTCGCTCATCTCTAATTATAACATATGGAGGGCTATAGAGGCTGCATTATAATATATGGAGGACTATGCGGGCTGCATTATAATATATGGAGAACAGTGGGGTGAATTATAATACATAAAGGACTATGGGGTACAGTATAATATATGGAGGATTATGGGGTGCAGTATAATATATGGAGGACTATGGGGTGAATTATAATACACAGAGAACTATGGGTGCAGTATAATACATGGAGGACTATAGGGGTACATTATAAAACATGCAGGACTATGGGGGCTGCGTTATAATATATGGAAGACTATGAGGTGAATTATAATACATAGAGGACTATGGGGGTGCATTCTAATATATGAAGGGTTATGTGCAGGGGTGGGATTCAGCCGGTTCTGTCCGGTTCGGGCGAACCGGTTGTTAAAATAGCAGCCGTTTTCCCGAACCGGCAAGAAACAGCTCCGGCGATCCGGTTCTCTGTATTCATTTGTGTTAGTGTCTTTAGGACACAACTGAACACAACTGAACACAAATGAATCCCCGTACCTCCGTACTCGCTCCACTTCCGGGTTCAGTGGAGCCTGTCTGCTCCCTGACCTGGCATGCAGTGATGCGCTAACGCTGCAGAGGTCACGACAGTGTGGTGAGGTAGCTCATCCTCCTGCCAGTTGCCAGCATCAGTGTACAGAGTGCCGCGAAGGAAGACAGAGGAGAGGCCGCCGATGCTTGGAGCAGGTAAGCGCTCAGTGAGCCAAAGATGCAGGGAGAGGAACCGCATAAGATGGGAACTATTTGGAAAAAGGAGTCATATGGGACAGGATCTACAGGGGAAAAGGAGCACATGGGATGAGATCTGCAGGAGAAAAAGGCCATAATGGGATGGGATCTGCAGGGCAAAGAGGCCATAATGGGATGGGATCTGCAGGGGAAAGAGGCCATAATGGGATGGGATCTGCAGGGGAAAGAAACCATAATGGGATGGAATCTGCAGGGGGAAAGGAGTCACATGGGATGGGATCTGCAGGGGAAAGAGACCACATGGGATGGGATCTGTAGGGGAAAGGAGCCACATGGGACGAGATCTACAGGGAAGAGGAGGCTGCGTAAGATGGGAACATTATGGGAAAAGGAGCCATATGGGACAGGATCTGCAGGGGAAGATGAGCATATGGGATGAGATCTGCAGGAGAAAGAGGCAATAATGGGATGGGATCTGATGGGGAAAGAGACAATAATGGGGTAGGATTTGCAAGGGAAAGAGGCCATAATGGGATAGGATCTGCAGGGGAAAGAGGCCATAATGGGATGGGATCTGCAGAGGAAAGAAGCCATGATGGGATCTGCAGAGGAAAAAGACCATAATGGGATGGGATCTGCAGAGGAAAAAGACCATAATGGGATGTTATCTGCAGGGGAAAGAGGCCATAATGGGATGGGATCTGCAGGGGAAAGAGGCCATAATGGGATGGGATCTGCAGGGGAAAGAGGCCATAATGGGATGGGATCTGTAGGGGAAAGAGGCCATAATGGGATGGGATCTGCAGGGGAAAGAGGCCATAATGGGATAGGATCTGCAGGGGAAAGAGGCCATAATGGGATGGGATCTTCAGGGGAAAGAGGCCATAATGGGATAGGATCTGCAAGGAAAAGAGGCCATAATGGGATGGGATCTGCAAGGGAAAGAGGCCATAAAAAGATGGGATCTGCAGAGGAAAGAAGCCATGATGGGATCTGCAGAGGAAAAAGACCATAATGGGATGGGATCTGCAGAGGAAAAAGACCATAATGGGATGTTATCTGCAGGGGAAAGAGGCCATAATGGGATGGGATCTGCAGGGGAAAGAGGCCATAATGGGATGGGATCTGCAGGGGAAAGAGGCCATAATGGGATGGGATCTGTAGGGGAAAGAGGCCATAATGGGATGGGATCTGCAGGGGAAAGAGGCCATAATGGGATAGGATCTGCAGGGGAAAGAGGCCATAATGGGATGGGATCTTCAGGGGAAAGAGGCCATAATGGGATAGGATCTGCAAGGAAAAGAGGCCATAATGGGATGGGATCTGCAAGGGAAAGAGGCCATAAAAGGATGGGATCTGCAGGGGAAAGAGGCCATAATGGGATGGGATCTGCAAGGGAAAGAGACCACATGGGATGGTATCTGTAGAAGGAAAGGAGCCACATGGGATGGGATCTGCAGGCGAAAGAAACCACATGGGATGGGATCTGTAGGGGGAAAGGAGCCACATGGGATGAGATCTGTATGCGGAAGGTCATCTGTTCCAATTTTATTAGGGCTCCTTTAGTAATATTTTTTAAAAATTGTAGAAAAACCGTTTAATATAATATGACTGACAGTGACTGGAACAATTGGTACTGAACAGGAGAGTGAAGGTATAAGCGGGTAAGAAGAGATTTTACTTTAAATTATTTGTATTTTTTGGTTGAGGAAAATGTGTGAAAATGGGTGTGGTTTTGAAATGGGCGGGGTTTACAGAGAACCTGTTAAAAATTTGAATCCCACCCCTGGTTATGTGAGACCCCTTATACTATATGGAGTGGTATGTGGGGGCCATTATAGTATTTGCAAAGCTATATACGAGGGGGGGGACAAAGATACAAGCATGGGATGGGAACATTTTGAGGGTTCTTCCCTCAGCACCCAGCTTTCCCATGCTCTGCTATACATCTTTCCCTCAGCACCCAGCTTTCCCATGCTCTGATATCATGGGAAAGCTGGGTGCTGACAGAAAAAGGGATTTCAGATCATGGGAAACCTGGGTGCTGAGGGAAAAAGCCCAGTGTCAGCCACACTATCCCATACCCCGAGTGTCAGTGCCATTATCCCCTACCCCGAGTGTTGGTGTACGGTTGGGGGGGGGGACTTTGCATCGGGGACCATCAAACTCTAGTTACGCCACTGGTACTATGGCAACGATCTGCACCTGCGATTATCATTGCAGGTGGCCGATCCAGTCAAAGGGCGTCTTTTAACCCATTTTAACCTCTTAAATACAGCTGTCGTGATTGACAGCAGTGTTTAAGGGGTTATTCAGCCCCGGTCAGTTCCAAACCAGTCAGGGCTCATGCCCGTGGGTGTCAGCTGTCATGTATAGCTGTCAACAGTGGGCGGCGCTATTCACTTATTCCTTACTGTCGTTTTAATATAGCAAAAAAGTAACCCAACAGCCACTGACTTAACATGTATTTGCGGTCGCTAAAGGGTTAAATAACAGCTGCTGCTCCTGCTGATGGTCACGGAATGTTGAGGTTTATGACATCACACATGCATTATGACATCACACACATTGTATCAGGAGCTGCACGGCCCACATTCCATTTCAGCTTTGTTCCTAGGGAAGAAAGGTAAGTCTGCTCCATGTCTCCTCCTGTTGTGTCTTTCATTCTCTTCTATCATCCATTTCTCTTTTCTTTTTATTCATTAAGGAGTCTTTATTCTATGTAATACAAGCAGGGCCAAACAAATAGTGACACCCTGAGATTAGGTCACATCCGAATCTTACAGCAATTCTATCAATAGTAAAGAGATAAATCCCGTCACATCCTGTATATCCGAGAACAGCAATGACAATCATTTACCAATTCTCCACCTCATTTTATTGGTTTCTGCAATCCCATCAAGTTAGGTCCACCAGCCCTGAATCTGTCTCTTCCCATCATACCCCTGGTATATGGGCAGAGCCATCTACCCCCGGGGGAGGGCGAATTTATTGTGGAGTGAACGGTAAACCCCTGATCACTCCAAAAAATAAACCAAGAAGAGACGGGATGACAGAGGCACCATCACACCTCAGGCCTCTGCCCATGCTGGCCAGGTTGGAGAGCTGAAGTAGCAAATAAAGAAATCTGTTACTAGAATGGATGGAATAGTTAAACAATTCATGCTCTTTATGAGGCGGTTGGTCACGTTATGGAGGCAGCCCTTCAGAACAGAGGGGCTCTTTCCCTGTTAGCCATTGAAGGTGGAACTTGTGCTGTTATAGGTGAGGAGTGCGGCTCCAGGGAGTGATGGATCCCTTCTCCTGGATGCTCTGTCACAGTTTGGTTACACACAGGGCCAGATTAAGGTTGGTGGGGGCCCCTGGGCAGAAAATCTGGTGGGGGCCCCATAACGTTAACATTTTTAGCCATAACAGTAGAGCACGAACCGTAGCATTTAGATATAAATCCAATGAACATTTATCTTATCCTGTTCTGCCACATTCAGATTTACAGCACTACAATACAGACACAGTCCAGGATAAATCACAGCTGTCCACTTACACACAGAAAGTAGAGTTAAGGCTGCTTTACACATTTCGATCTCGTATGCGATCGCACACGCCCCCATCGTATGTGCGGAACAGGCAATTTGTTGCCCGTGTCGCACAAACTATTAACCCCCGTCACATGTACTTACCTTCCAAATGACCTCGCTGTGGGCGGCGAACATCCACTTCCTGAAGTGAAAGGGACGTCACACAGCGGCCGGCCAATAGAAGCAGAGGGGCGGAGATGAGTGGGACGTAAACATCCCGCCCACCTCCTTCCTTCCACATTGCCGGCGGGACGCAGGTAAGCTGCAGTTCATTGTTCCCGGGGTATCACACGGAGCGATGTGTGCTGCCTCAAGAACGATGAACAAAGAGACGTTCTATTTTTAGAAAATGAACGACGTGTATGCAATCAACGTTTTAACGCACAATCAGGGTCGCACGTAGCTGTCACACACTACAATATCACTAACGATGCCGGATGTGCGTCACTTACGACGTGACCCCGCCGAGACATCGTTAGATATATTGTAGCGTGTAAAGCCCGCTTTTGTCACATATTTTTTATTGATCCCAATGTTAAGGCAGCCAGGGCCGGCTCCAGGTTTTTGTGGCCTCCGGGTGAAAGAGTCTCAGTGGGCCCCATCCACACACAGACACGCACACACACATACAGGCATGCGTATATACATATTTGAAGACAAATTCAGAAAAATACATATAAACAGACAAATATATGCACAGTCATATACACTGACATACATGCAGACAGACGCATTAGGGCTCGTGCGCACGTTGCGTAATTACATGCATTTACGCTGCGTATAGCACTGCAGTGTAAATGCATGCGTCCTGCGTCCCCTATACAATCTATGTAGATTGTGCATGATACGTGCACCCATTGCTTTTATGAACGCAGCGATTTGGGTGCTAAAATGTTGACCCAAATCCGTGCATTCATAAAATGAGCATGTCAATTATTCCGTGCGCTATGGATGCAGCTCCCGCTCTGTCTATGGTGGGGGCAGCAGCCAGAGCGCATGAAATCGGCTTTTTTTGTGCAGAAAAACTGCATCCATTATGCAGTGTTTCTGCAGCGATTTGACGCGCACATGTGCTGTCACATCGCTGCAGAATATTCAGCAGTTACGTGCGCATGAGCCCTTACAGGTATTAATATGGGAAAGTCGCCAGCAGCCTCACTCACCTCTCCTGCTTGTTTCCGTCCAGCTCCTTCAGGACATGTGGCTGTTTCACGATGGCTGTCACTAACACACATGACTGCACACTGACAGCACTGCTGTATATACATCACAGGAGGGGCTGGGGGCTACGATATATATATTACAGGAGGGGCAGGGGGCATAGACGTTACTGGAGTGGCAAACAGCTCTGGTGGTGTACTCATCACTGCGATGGGTGACAGCGCTCTGGGGAACCCATATAGTTCTGGGGGGGGGCGGACAGACTGCTCTAATTCATATATACACACAGTACTGCTTCTTACACACACATCTCTGACACACACACACACACACACACACACACACACACACTACAATGCACCCCCCATCACCCCCTACAGACACACACACACAATACAATGCACCCCCCATCACCCCCTACAGACACACACACACAATACAATGCACCCCCCATTACCCCTCCCCACACACACACACACAATACAATGCACCCCCCATTACCCCTCCCCACACACAATACAATGCACCCCCCATTACCCCTCCCCACACACAATACAATGGACCCTCCATTACCCCTCCCCACACACAATACAATGCACCCCCCATTACCCCTCCCCACACACACACAATACAATGCACCCCCCCATTACCCCTCCCCCTACATACACACACACACACACACACACACACAATACAATGCACCCCCATTACCCCTCCCCCCACACACATTACCCCTCCCCCCACACACAATACAATGCACCCCCCATTACCCCTCTCCTCACACACAATACAATGCACCCCCCATTACCCCTCTCCCCACACACAATACAATGCACCCCCCATTACCCCTACGCACACACAATACAATGCACCCCCCATTACCCCTACACACACACGCACACACAATACAATGTACCCCCCATTACCCCTACACACACACAATACAATGCACCCCCCATTACCCCTCTCCTCACACACAATACAATGCACCCCCCATTACCCCTCTCCTCACACACAATACAATGCACCCCCCATTACCCCTCTCCCCACACACAATACAATGCACCCCCCATTACCCCTCTCCCCACACACAATACAATGCACCCCCCATTACCCCTCTCCCCACACACAATACAATGCACCCCCCATTACCCCTCTCCCCACACAATACAATGCACCCCCCATTACCCCTCTCCCCACACACAATACAATGCACCCCCCATTACCCCTCTCCCCACACAATACAATGCACCCCCCATTACCCCTCTCCCCACACACAATACAATGCACCCCCCATTATCCCTCTCCTCACACACAATACAATGCACCCCCCATTACCCCTCTCCCCACACACAATACAATGCATCCCCCATTACCCCTCTCCCCACACACAATACAATGCACCCCCCATTACCCCTCTCCCCACACACAATACAATGCACCCCCCATTACCCCTCTCCCCACACACAATACAATGCACCCCCCATTACCCCTCTCCCCACACACACACACACACACAATACAATGCACCCCTCATTACCTCTCCCCACACACAAACAATGGACCCCTCATGACCTCTCCCCCCACACACAATACACCCTCCATTACCCCTCCCCCCCACACACAATACAATGCACCCTCCATTACCCCTCCCCCCACACACAATACAACCCTCATCACCCCCTACACACACAAATTACACTGCTCCATCCCTACACACTCCTGCCTCCCCCCCTCCCTCGGAATACAGTGCTCCTCCTCTGCCTGTCACAGAGCTGTGTTCCTTCACAAATGTTCCCCGTTGTGTCCTCTGCCCCTCCTCACTCATCCCCATTAATTACACCTGTCTCTTCAGCTCCTTCATGGAGCGCTCGCTTCCTCATGTCCCCAGTGTGGCGCCGGCAGCACTGTGATGATGTCAGCAAGGTGCTGATCTCATCACGTTGCTGCACGTCGGGGGCGGGGCCCAGTCCCGGCGCGCTGTTCAAATGTATTTACGTCTGAAAGACGCAAATACATTTGAATAGGAACGGAAACAGGAAGCTGCGGTCATCGGCTCTGCTGCGCTCCTCTGCAGTGTACATGCCGGCACACAGCAGAGCCGGCACACAGCAGAGCCGGCACACAGCAGAGCCGGCACACAGCAGAGCCGGCACACAGCAGAGCCGGCACAGCTCGCTGCCTCCTGCTCCTGCTAGTGTGCCTGGCATGTAAGGAGCGCAGCGGGGACAGCAGACAGCGGCCCACCACACCGTGCCCCTGCTTCTAGGTACGGCCGCAGCACATAGCAGGGAGCATTAGCACACCTCTGACCCCGGAAGTTCAAGCGGCCGCTGGTACTTCCGAGGTCAATCAGCGTCCTGTGCCCGCAGTTTGTTTTTGCGTCTTAAAGACGCAGATGCAAATAAATAGCGGTGCCCCCCCCCTCCGAAAACACAGCTGATTTATTAGACTGTCTTTACGGAGGGGGAGAGGGTGTGAAAAAAAAAATGCTGACAGGTGCCTAGTGCCAAGTATGGTGGGGGCCCCCTTAGAAGCTCTTTTGGTGGGGGCCCCTGGGCTCCAGCCCCGCCTGCCCCGCCTATAATCCGGCCCTGGTTACACAATATACTCTCAACTTTGCTAAAGCCCAATGATTGTATTGTATTGATTTTCATTGCTTGAAAAATATTAATGTTCTATGTTTCTCATTGCAGAAAATGAATTACACATTGGAACCACAGGAAGAATGACAGCACAGCTACAGAGTCGACGTCTGGACACGCCCATTTATTCACATACAGTCATATAACAATCTAGATCATCAATATAACTCTTCAAACCCTGTGTGTGTCACCAGGTGTTTGTATCTATCTATCCATCTATCTATCTATCACCTATCTTTCCATCTATTATCTCTCAGTCCACACACACGCACATACATTTATTCAACTATAGTCATATTGCAACATCAACATAACTCTACAAACCCTGTGTGTGTCACCAGGTGTTTGTATCTATCTATCTATCTATCTATCTGCGTCTTGGTGTCAGTCACCTCTCACACAGCTCCTGTCGCCGGTCCTGCTGTGTACGCTATACACACAGCGTTCTACAGATTAGGGACAGAATTTTATTTCAGCCCTTTTAAGGGCTAATTCCAGCTGGCTCAGAGCCATAGGTGACAGTCAGGTCCGTGGAAACAGTTTTTAACAGGTACAGATAACAGCGTCTGTGTAGCTAAGCTAAGGGACTTCCTTGCTGCATTTCACCATTAGGAGGCATAGAAAGTGAGGCTTCCTTTCCTCTACACTGACCCACAACCCGGCCACTGTACCCTCCTGCCCTTTTTAGCAAAGCCATTTTAATTGCAGAGTGCTGCCAGTTAGTGCCATCCAAAGAGTGGCTGTTGGACTCCATTAGTGTCCCACTGGTGCCAAGCAATTTCCAGCACCTCTGCATTGCACCCTCAAGCTCATTTTTACTAAGCCATTATAATAGCAAACACTGAGGAAACTTAGTGGCATCCTAAGTGGCTGTTGGACTTCATTAGTGTCCCACTGGTGCCAAGCAATTTCCAGCACCTCTGCATTGCACCCCCAAGCTCATTTTTACTAAGCTATTATAATTGCAAACTGTGCTGCCAGTTTAAGGGCCATAGTTGAATTGTCAGGGATAGTCTGTGTTGTTTCTTCTGATACAGAGAAAACCTCGCATCACCTCTTGTGGGTGCTCAGGAGAAAAATAAGTCTAACAGTATAAGAACTCCGGCACACTCACTATCACCCTTAGAGACACAGTAAATAGGAAGACGTGAAGTTGATGTCAAAATCCTTTTCTTTTTATTTTGTAGTGAAAAATGTGTAAAAAGTGCTGTACAATAGTCCGCCAATCACAACGTTTCGGCCAATTTGGCCTTCTTCAGGTCGGACAGGCTGAATACAATATATACAAGAGAACAAAACAAAAATACAGGACATCCATCAGTATAGAATATTGGAACATATTAAGATACGATAAGATACATATTAGGGTAACAGATAGTCAAATGAGAGACAATGATATAGAATCGTGGGTACACTGAGTTAGCAAACGCGTCAGCATAAGTGGTTTAAAGTGAAGTAGGGAAGAAACGCATTGAAAAATGTTACTAAAGAAAACTAGTATTCCCATGCGTCCATAGTAATATGCGTGCGTATGTATGTTATAGACACCATGTGGCGTATATGGTAAAGAGGCTCACCTTAAGAATAGAGGGACACTAAGTGGATGAATATACACAGGACACTATTGCTTGACCTATGGTATAATAGAATTGGTCATATTATGAAATAATGGCGTCAGGATGCCATGTTTAAAAGATTGTTGTGTAAACATACCAATGCTGGGATGCTGTATGGATCAAAATATGCAAAATAGCCAATTTCGGAATGCACTATAGGTAGAGGATGGCACTAAGGAAAGATAATAAATGTATAGAATAAAGAAGATCGAGACTATGTGTGGATTGAAGTGCAATGGTTACCTGTTATAAAAAGACGCATCAATCCCAGACATTGTACTTAATCAGTAATGTGGTGGTGCATGGTCATGCACAAAGGGTCTGGATTACATCGGAGCCAACACCTATAGTAGATGACATATATCCTGTTATATATAACTAGAAGGTGGCCCGATTCTACGCATCGGGTATTCTAGAATTTACGTATTGTGTAGTTCATGTATGATTTTTGTTATATATATATATATATATATATATATATAGATGTTGTTGTGTGTAGTTACCAAGTGTTTGTGTAGGGGCTGTACATGTTCTGGGTGTTGTCTGGGTGTGACGGGGGGTGAGAGCGGTGTTGTATGTGTGTTGCGTGTGTTGCGTTGTTTGTGGAGCGCTGTGTGTCTGTAGCGTTGTGTGTGTGTTGCGCGGTTTGTGTGTGTGTGGTGTGTTTTGGGGGGAGGTATGTTTTGTGCAATGTGTGTGTTGTGCGGTATGTGCGTATATTTGTGTGTGCCGCGGTGTTTGTGTGTTGGGTGCTGTGTGTGCGCAGCGTTGTCTGTGTGTGTGGGTGTCTGTGTAGGGCAGTTGTTTGTGGTTCCCAGTGTGTGTGTGTGTGTGTGATGTGTGGTGTGTGGTGTGTTGTGCAGTGCGCGCGCGCGTGTGTGTGTGTGTGTTTTGGGGGGAGGTGCGCACTCCCAAACGTGCTCCATCCCCCATGCAGCGCACTCCCCATCGTGCTCCATCCCCCATGCAGCGCACTCCCCATCGTGCTCTATCCCCTATGCTGCGCACCCCCCATCGTGCTCCATCTCCCATGCTGCGCACTCCCAAACGTGCTCCATCCGCCATGCTGCGCACTCCCAAACGTGCTCCATCCGCCATGCTGCGCACTCCCAAACGTGCTCCATCCGCCATACTCCGCACTCCCCATCGTGCTCCATCCCCCATGCAGCGCACTCCCCATCGTGCTCCATCCCCTATGCTGCGCACCCCCTATCGTGCTCCATCTCCCATGCTGCACACTCCCAAACGTGCTCCACCCGCCATGCTGCGCACTCCCAAACGTGCTCCATCCCCCATGCTGTGAACTCCCCATCGTGCTCCATCCCCGATGCTGCGCACCCCCCCATCATGCTCCATCCCCGATGCTGCGCACCCCCCCATCGTGCTCCATCCCCCATGCTGCACCAGCATCAGCCTCTCTGCCCCCAGCATCAGCTTCTCTGCCCCCAGCATCAGCCTCTCTCCTCCCAGCATCAGCCTCTCTCCTCCCAGCATCAGCCTCTCTCATCCTAGCATCAGCCTCTCTCCTCCCAGCATCAGCCTCTCCTCTCTGTCCCCAGCATCAGCCTCTCTCCTCCCAGCCTTCCCCAGCATCAGCCTCTCTCCTCCCAGCCTCCCTCCTCCCACCCTCCCCCAGCATCAGCCTCCCTCTCCCAGCCTCCCCCAGCATCAGCCTCCCCCAGCATCAGCTTCTCTTCTCTCAGCCTACCTCTCCCAGCCTCCCTCCTCCCAGCCTCCCTCAGCATCAGCCTCCCTCTCCCAGCCTCCCCAAGCATCAGCCTCCACCAGCATCAGACTCTCTCCTTCCAGCCTCCCCCAGCATCAGCCTCTGCCAGCATCAGCCTCTTTCCTTCCAGCCTCCTCCAGCATCAGCCTCCCTCTCCCAGCCTTCCCCAGGATCAGCCTCTCTCCTCCCAGCCTCCGTCCTCCCAGCCTTCCCCAGCATCAGCTTTCCCCTCCCAGCCTCCCTCAGCATCAGCCTTCCCCAGCATCAGCCTCTCTCCTCCCAGCCTCAGCCTCTCTCCTTCCAGCCTCCCCCAGCATCAGCCTCCCCTTCCCAGCCTTCCCGAGGATCAGCCTCTCTCCTCCCAGCCTCCTTCCTCCCAGCCTCCCCCTCCCAGCCTCCCTCAGCATCAGCCTTCCGCTCCCAGTCTCCCCCAGCATCAGCCTCCCCAAGCATCAGCCTCCACCAGCATCAGCCTCTCTCCTTCCAGCCTCCCCCAGCATCAGCCTCCCCTTCCCAGCCTTCCCCAGGTTCAGCCTCTCTCCTCCCAGCCTCCTTCCTCCCAGCCTCCTTCCTCCCAGCCTCCCCCTCCCAGCCTCCCTCAGCATCAGCCTTCCGCTCCCAGTCTCCCCCAGCATCAGCCTCCCCATATATCAGCCTCCACCAGCATCAGCCTCTTTCCTTCCAGCCTCCCCCAGCATCAGCCTCACTCCTTCCAGCCTCCATCAGCATCAGCCTCCCGTTCCCAGCCTTCCCCAGGATCAGCCACTCTCCTCCCAGCCGCCTTCCTCCCAGCCTCCCTCAGCATCAGCCTTCCCCTCCCAGTCTCCCCCAGCATCAGCCTCCCCAAGCATCAACCTCCACCAGCATTAGCCTCTCTCCTTCCAGCCTCCCCCAGCATCAGCCTCCCCAAGCATCAGCCTCCACCAGCATCAGCCTCCCTCGTCCCAGCCTCCCCCAGCATCAGCCTCCCCCTCCCAGCCTCCCCCAGCATCAGCCTCTCTCCTCCCAGCCTTCCCCATGATCAGCCTCTCTGCTCCCAGCCTCCTCCAGCACGCCGTGCTCCTCTGCCGACACTCACACACCCGATCGCATCCACTCACACACACCCGATCGCATCCACTCACACACACCCGATCGCATCCACTCACACACACCCGATCGCATCCACTCACACACACCCGATCGCATCCACTCACACACACCCGATCGCATCCACTCACACACACAGACACTGACGATATCGCACATACGCGCTGATACTCACAACATCCGGACATACCACATGCCTCTGGCCATGTGATCCTTCGTCAGGTCCTGGAAGATCACAACAGCACAGTATCGAGGCCGAGAAGCAAGCGATATCGCCGGATGCTGTGAGTGTGTGGATGCGATGTGTGTGTGAGGTGTGTGTGAGGTGTGTGTGAGGTGTTTGTGAGAGTGAGTGCGATCTGATGTGTGTGTGTATGCGTGTGTGTGTGCTGTTATGTTTATGCGTGTGGAAGTGCCGCCGCTGCAGGACCTTGATTTACTGGTAACTATGCAAGCATGGTTACCAGCGCAACACGTCCCCCGGCGTACGCTGATGTGGGCTCCCGTTGGTGAGGGGGGAAAGGGGGGGGGAGTACAGTACTCACCTGGGATTCGTGGCTCCGTGACCGTGTCAGTTCGGGCAATGCGGGGGGGCGAGAGCTAACGTCTATTGCGTGAGGGGGGCGGGGCGTGGCGTGGGCGAGTTGCCAGTGCCTGCAGGGTGCCGGGGCGAGAGGCCAATCTGTGGGGGGGGGGCAGAGCCTGGGAGAGCGGCTGGCCAATCCGTGTGGGGGCGCAGCCGGGGCGAGAGGCCAATCCGTGTGGGGGGGCGGGGCCATGGCGAACCCAGCGGCCAATCAGCTTTGTGTCACCGTAAGGACATGTCACGGTGACACAATGTCACCGTGACACAATTTTGGAGCATGACAGACAGACAGACAGAATAAGGCAATTATATATATAGATCAGTAGGAGAGTGAATGTCATAGGGGGTGACAAAAAATCGTAAGTTACCTCAGTGATCTATAGTATGTGGATAAGTCTCTGACGTAATCGGGAGCCTAAGATGGCCTGTGGAATGCGGTAATTCCTGTTCAAGGACAAGAAAGAAAGAGGGAAAATGGAAGAAGAAAGGACAGGGAGAAAAGGGAGAAAGAGGGGAAGGAAGAAATCAAAGAAAAGAGAGAAGAGAAGAGAGGAAAAGAGGAGAAAGAGGAAAAGGGAGGTTGGGAAGAAAGGAAAGAAGGGTGAAAGAAGGGGAAAAAGGAAAAGAAGAAAGTAACGGGGGGAAGAAGAAAAGGGAGAAGACAAAAGAAAGAGTGGAGGAGAAAAGAGAAGGAAGAGTGGGGGAAAGGGGGGGAGAGAAAGGGAGGAGAGAGGAGAAGATGAGAGAAGAAGAACCAAAGAGAATGAGAGGGGAGGTGTAGTGCAAGGGAGGAAAGAAGAAAGAAAAGAAAAGAGAAAATAAAGAGGGGGGAGAGAGAGAAAGAGAAAGAGAGAGAGAAATGAGAGAGGGAAAAAAGAGAGAGAGAAAGAGAGAGAGAGAAAGAGAGAGAGAAAAAGAGAGAGAGAGAAAAAAAGAGAAAGAGAGAAAGAGAAAGAGAAAGAGAGAGAGAAAGAGAGAGAGAGAGGTATAAATAAACATAGAATGAGAGGGGAGGTGTAGTGCAAGGGAGGAAAGAAGAAAGAAAAGAAAAGAGAAAATAAAGAGGGGGGGAGAGAGAGAAAGAGAGAGAGAGAGAAAGAGAGAGGGAAAAAAAGAGAAAGAGAGAGAGAGAAAGAGAGAGAGAGGTATGAATAAACATAGAGGATAGACAGACAGATAGTTATGGTATACCTGGAGTAATGTGCTGGGACCAAGGGTAAGAGGCCACAATATGGTCACAAAATGATCAGCAATTGGAAGAAGATGGGTGCTGGTCCAGGTAACTACCTGACTGTATAAGAGAAAAGGGGAGGATTTGGGAAAAAAGAAAAAAGAAAAAAGAAAGAAGGAAAGGATATTATGAGCCATGAATGACGGAAGAGGACAGTAGGAAAGGGACCAGTACCTGAGACTCCACTGGTATTTGGTCTGGATAGGGGTCCCTGGGATGTAGTGGTAGGAGTCCGGGTAGCTGGTGGATTGAGAATAAGAGGGAGGAGGGATCGCTATGTAAGTATCTATGGCCTAGTGAATATGTCCCAATCATCAAGATGAGCCACTTACCATGTGCCTGCGTGGTAACGGGAGTGAACCGCACGTCCTATAGGTAGTGAAACCTGTGTGTGAATGATCTATTTAACAAGGACGGTGTCGCGACGTCACTTCCGGTTTTGGGCTGTTAATCAACAATGGAGCCGGAAACGCATAACCGCGCATGCGCGGAGGGAAGAATGCACGAGCCAGTTGTTGTGGGAGGTGGTTGCCTGGCAATAGGCGTCATGCCACTGGGTGGAACATAGGGTGGGAGTGTTAGAACGCTCATGTGCCTATGAGGGCGTGTTTGCAGGGCACATAGTGATGCCGGCCGATGGTCCCAGATGGAAGCAGGGCATAAGTGCAGGAGCGAGTGAAAGGCTAGTGGTGGCCCAGGATCATATATAAGGTGCCCCACCACAGAGATGATGTTAGTTCTGTAAAGGAGCAAAAAAAGGGGAAAATTAGAAGACATAAAATGCAATAGAGAGCACATATAACGTCAAACCAGTGAATGACATCTATTATAGGTACATTATTGTTGCTGTGAAGATGAGGTGTATTATCAGCTGTATAATGAATGTCATAATAGTGCAGTAATTAAGTAACATTGTCAACATCATTACCAGATAAAGGACTCTGAGAATTCTATGCAGGAGATGGCATGTATGTATACATAGAGGGAGAAAACATATTAGTACATTATGTTAATACATGATGGAAAAACGAGATCATAGGTATATAAAATCATCAAAAACCTAATTCATATTTGCGATTCAAACCATGGGGTTCAAGAGTCCCCAGGGTATGAATCCATCGCGCTTCCCTTTCGCGGAGTAGTTTAACCCTATCCCCGCCCCTACGATGAATACCCACTTGGTCAATCACCTGGAATCTAAGCTGAGAAATCCTGTGCCCTGCTGAAATAAAATGGGAAGGGATGGGCAACAAAGTGCGTCCGCATCTGATGTGGACTTGTGTTTGTTTATGCGGTCTCGGACATGTTGGGTAGTCTCCCCAACATATCCGAGACCGCAGGGACACTTTATGTAATAGACCACGTGGGAGCTGTCACAGGTAAAAAAAATCTCTGATTTGAAAGGATTCACCTGTTCTAAGATGAGTAAAAGAGCTGCCCTTGGTAACATTTGAGCACTGTGCACATCTGAGACAGGGAAAAGTGCCAAATTGTGGGTTATGTAGAAATCTTTGTCTAGGGACCTGGGTGGAAGAGCCTATGTCGGCTCGGACAAGTTTGTCCCTGATGTTGGGTGACTTCTTATAGCAAAATAATGGGGATGCCTGAAATTCATTGATCTATGGATAAGCGAGGCCTAAAAGTGGCCAGTGTTTCAATACTATTTTCTTCACTAGTAGAGAGAAAGGATGGAAAGTGTTCACCAGAGGAATACGATTGGATTGTATTGATAGATCAGATGGACGAGATGTCATATTGTTGGCTATGTTGGCAGGATATCCTCGCTGTATGAATTTGTTGCTCATCTCCCTATGTCTCACTATGCGGGCCTCACTACAACTCACTATACGGTCAACCCTAGTGTGTTGACTAATCGGTAGGGAGTTTTTGGTGTGTTTGGGATGACTACTCGCGAAATGGAGAAGGCTATTCTTGTCCGTCGTTTTTGTGTAAATATCAGTCGAAATAGTGCCATCACTGTTTTTGATGATCATGCAGTCCAGGAAATTGATCTCATTGATACTATGATGGATGGTAAATGTGAAGCCAGGTAAAAATGTATTGATCTCACTAAAGAATGTCATCAAGGTCTCAAGGGGGCCGTCCCAAATCACAAATATGTCGTCGATATATCTATCGGACAGTTGTCCCATAATCTCAGAGATGTAGTACTGTCGGTCTAGGATGACTATAGCTCCCCCCTTGTCAGCTGGTTTAATTATAATTGCCTGGTTCTCTTTGAGACTCTGTAGAGCTCTAGACTCCTCAATGGATAGGTTGTTTTTAATGTTGAATTCACCTGTGTGAATCCGTTTGTTTAGTGCCTCAATGTCATGTGAAACTAATGAAATGAAGGTTGCAACTGGATGATAGGTCCTGGGAGGCATGTAAGGGCTATGTGTTTTGAGTTGTAAAGTTTTAAGTGAGAAACAAAGGGAAGAGGTCGGTAGATCATCACTTACTGGGTTCACGTAATCGGTATTACTGAAATGTGTTTTCAGTCCCACCGACCTGTAGAACCTGTCGAGTTCTTGTTGGACGGTAAAGGAGTCATATTGGGGGGTGGGACTATACGATAGGCCCTTCTGAAGGACTGAGTGTTCAGAGGGAGACAGACTGTACGAGGAAATGTTGTAAACTAGATTCTCTTTACCTGTGACCTCGTCCACACTCTGTCCTCCCGATAGTGGTGATCTCCGCCTCTGCCCCCTCCTCGTCTTTTTGTGGGAGGACGGCGCTGTCCTAAAAAATTGGTTTGATGGCGTTGTGGTCGGGAGTCCACATCTGAACTTCCGGAGGAGGAGTAGCCTGTGAACCTTGGGGTGCGTCGTGAAAAGGAGGAGGATTCCCCTGAGCGCCATCTGTAGACGGTTACCTGGGCGTAGTCCTCCTGGTCTCGTAGGAATTTGTTGCGTTTTTTCGCCTCCAAGGTCCTCCTGAAGTCCAAAATGTATTTGTCAGTGGTCTTTTTGAGTTTCTCAAGGTCTGTTGTGGATAAGACTTGTTTTAGTTGGGCTTTAGTTGCTTGAATGTTATCAGATAATTGGTTAACCTCCTTTTATAAAAAATCAATCGTAAGGGTTTTGATGTCCATAGAACATTTGTTCAGGATGGCCTCAAATTTGTCACAAAAGTCGTTGTTGTCAGCAAAAATTGTAGGTCTGAGTGAGACACGTAAACCCCTTGGGATTCTTTTAGTCCTGTGATATTCAGCAAGGGTTACCAAATGGAGATCCAAGGAGGCGTGTCTCTGCAATACTCTCTCGAAATCCCTCTTTCTAATATCCTCTGATGGTATATTGAGAAAAGTACTCGACGTAGTCACTTTTGAGACTATATCATTTGTCTCTGCTTCGTTGTAGGAAAACGTTGAAAAATTTGTTTGCGACATGGGCAAACCCAGAAAAATAATTTCTCGTAAGGGGATGAGGGAGCTAGGTCAAAAATAATGTACTGATACAGAGAAAACCTCGCATCACCTCTTGTGGGTGCTCAGGAGAAAAATAAGTCAAACAGTATAAGAACTCCGGCACACTCACTATCACCCTTAGAGACACAGTAAATAGGAAGACGTGAAGTTGATGTCAAAATCCTTTTCTTTTTATTTTGTAGTGAAAAATGTGCAAAAAGTGCTGTACAATAGTCCGCCAATCACAACGTTTCGGCCAATTTGGCCTTCTTCAGGTCGGACAGGCTGAATACAATATATACAAGAGAACAAAACAAAAATACAGGACATCCATCAGTATAGAATATTGGAACATATTAAGATACGATAAGATACATATTAGGGTAACAG
This sequence comes from Anomaloglossus baeobatrachus, assembly GCF_048569485.1. Classification (NCBI taxonomy): domain Eukaryota; kingdom Metazoa; phylum Chordata; class Amphibia; order Anura; family Aromobatidae; genus Anomaloglossus; species Anomaloglossus baeobatrachus. Next base: position 354,838,161 of record NC_134357.1, read on the forward strand.
ATAGTCAAATGAGAGACAATGATATAGAATCGTGGGTACACTGAGTTAGCAAACGCGTCAGCATAAGTGGTTTAAAGTGAAGTAGGGAAGAAACGCATTGAAAGATGTTACTAACCAAAACTAGTATTCCCATGCGTCCATAGTAATATGCGTGCGTATGTATGTTATAGACACCATGTGGCGTATATGGTAAAGAGGCTCACCTTAAGAATAGAGGGACACTAAGTGGATGAATATACACAGGACACTATTGCTTGACCTATGGTATAATAGAATTGGTCATATTATGAAATAATGGCGTCAGGATGCCATGTTTAAAAGATTGTTGTGTAAACGTACCAATGCTGGGATGCAGTATGGATCAAAATATGCAAATAGCCAATTTCGGAATGCACTATAGGTAGAGGATGGCACTAAGGAAAGATAATAAATGTATAGAATAAAGAAGATCGAGACTATGTGTGGATTGAAGTGCAATGGTTACCTGTTATAAAAAGACGCATCAATCCCAGACATTGTACTTAATCAGTAATGTGGTGGTGCATGGTCATGCACAAAGGGTCTGGATTACATCGGAGCCAACACCTATAGTAGATGACATATATCCTGTTATATATGATCAGTAGGAGAGTAAATGTCATAGGGGGTGACAAAAAATCGTAAGTTACCTCAGTGATCTATAGTATGTGGATAAGTCTCTGACGTAATCGGGAGCCTAAGATGGCCTGTGGAATGCGGTAATTCCTGTTCAAGGACAAGAAAGAAAGAGGGAAAATGGAAGAAGAAAGGACAGGGAGAAAAGGGAGAAAGAGGGGAAGGAAGAAATCAAAGAAAAGAGAGAAGAGAAGAGAGGAAAAGAGGAGAAAGAGGAAAAGGGAGGTTGGGAAGAAAGGAAAGAAGGGTGAAAGAAGGGGAAAAAGGAAAAGAAGAAAGTAACGGGGGGAAGAAGAAAAGGGAGAAGACAAAAGAAAGAGTGGAGGAGAAAAGAGAAGGAAGAGTGGGGGAAAGGGGGGGAGAGAAAGGGAGGAGAGAGGAGAAGATGAGAGAAGAAGAACCAAAGAGAATGAGAGGGGAGGTGTAGTGCAAGGGAGGAAAGAAGAAAGAAAAGAAAAGAGAAAATAAAGAGGGGGGGGAGAGAGAGAAAGAGAAAGAGAGAGAGAAATGAGAGAGGAAAAAAGAGAGAGAGAAAGAGAGAGAGAGAAAGAGAGAGAGAGAAAGAGAGAGAGAAAAAGAGAGAGAGAGAGAAAAAAAGAGAAAGAGAGAAAGAAATAGAGAAAGAGAGAGAGAAAGAGAGAGAGAGGTATAAATAAACATAGAGGATAGACAGACAGATAGTTATGGTATACCTGGAGTAATGTGCTGGGACCAAGGGTAAGAGGCCACAATATGGTCACAAAATGATCAGCAATTGGAAGAAGATGGGTGCTGGTCCAGGTAACTACCTGACTGTATAAGAGAAAAGGGAAGGATTTTGGAAAAAAGAAAAAAGAAAAAAGAAAGAAGGAAAGGATATTATGAGCCATGAATGGCGGAAGAGCACAGTAGGAAAGGGACCAGTACCTGAGACTCCACTGGTATTTGGTCTGGATAGGGGTCCCTGGGATGTAGTGGTAGGAGTCCGGGTAGCTGGTGGATTGAGAATAAGAGGGAGGAGGGATCGCTATGTAAGTATCTATGGCCTAGTGAATATGTCCCAATCATCAAGATGAGCCACTTACCATGTGCCTGCGTGGTAACGGGAGTGAACCGCACGTCCTATAGGTAGTGAAACCTGTGTGTGAATGATCTATTTAACAAGGACGGTGTCGCGACGTCACTTCCGGTTTTGGGCTGTCAATCAACAATGGAGCCGGAAACGCATAACCGCGCATGCGCGGAGGGAAGAATGCACGAGCCAGTTGTTGTGGGAGGTGGTTGCCTGGCAATAGGCGTCATGCCACTGGGTGGAGCGTAGGGTGGGAGTGTTAGAACGCTCATGTGCCTATAAGGGCGTGTTTGCAGGGCACATAGTGATGCCGGACGATGGTCCCAGATGGAAGCAGGGCATAAGTGCAGGGGCGAGTGAAAGGCTAGTGGTGGCCCAGGATCATATATAAGGTGCCCCACCACAGAGATGATGTTAGTTCTGTAAAGGAGCAAAAAAAGGGGAAAATTAGAAGACATAAAATGCAATAGAGAGCACATATAACGTCAAACCAGTGAATGACATCTATTATAGGTACATTATTGTTGCTGTGAAGATGAGGTGTATTATCAGCTGTATAATGAATGTCATAATAGTGCAGTAATTAAGTAACATTGTCAACATCATTACCAGATAAAGGACTCTGAGAATTCTATGCAGGAGATGGCATGTATGTATACATAGAGGGAGAAAACATATTAGTACATTATGTTAATACATGATGGAAAAACGAGATCATAGGTATATAAAATCATCAAAAACCTAATTCATATTTGCGATTCAAACCATGGGGTTCAAGAGTCCCCAGGGTATGAATCCATCGCGCTTCCCTTTCGCGGAGTAGTTTAACCCTATCCCCGCCCCTACGATGAATACCCACTTGGTCTATCACCTGGAATCTAAGCTGAGAAATCCTGTGCCCTGCTGAAATAAAATGGGAAGGGATGGGCAACAAAGTGCGTCCGCATCTGATGTGGACTTGTGTTTGTTTATGCGGTCTCGGACATGTTGGGTAGTCTCCCCAATATATCCGAGACCGCAGGGACACTTTATGTAATAGACCACGTGGGAGCTGTCACAGGTAAAAAAATCTCTGATTTGAAAGGATTCACCTGTTCTAAGATGAGTAAAAGAGCTGCCCTTGGTAACATTTGAGCACTGTGCACATCTGAGACAGGGAAAAGTGCCAAATTGTGGGTTATGTAGAAATCTTTGTCTAGGGACCTGGGTGGAAGAGCCTATGTCGGCTCGGACAAGTTTGTCCCTGATGTTGGGTGACTTCTTATAGCAAAATAATGGGGATGCCTGAAATTCATTGATCTATGGATAAGCGAGGCCTAAAAGTGGCCAGTGTTTCAATACTATTTTCTTCACTAGTGGAGAGAAAGGATGGAAAGTGTTCACCAGAGGAATACGATTGGATTGTATTGATAGATCAGATGGACGAGATGTCATATTGTTGGCTATGTTGGCAGGATATCCTCGCTGTATGAATTTGTTGCTCATCTCCCTATGTCTCACTATGCGGGCCTCACTACAACTCACTATACGGTCAACCCTAGTGTGTTGACTAATCGGTAGGGAGTTTTTGGTGTGTTTGGGATGACTACTCGCGAAATGGAGAAGGCTATTCTTGTCCGTCGTTTTTGTGTAAATATCAGTCGAAATAGTGCCATCACTGTTTTTGATGATCATGCAGTCCAGGAAATTGATCTCATTGATACTATGATGGATGGTAAATGTCAAGCCAGGTAAAAATGTATTGATCTCACTAAAGAATGTCATCAAGGTCTCAAGGGGGCCGTCCCAAATCACAAATATGTCGTCGATATATCTATCGGACAGTTGTCCCATAATCTCAGAGATGTAGTACTGTCGGTCTAGGATGACTATAGCTCCCCCCTTGTCAGCTGGTTTAATTATAATTGCCTGGTTCTCTTTGAGACTCTGTAGAGATCTGAATTCCTCAATGGATAGGTTGTTTTTAATGTTGAATTCACCTGTGTGAATCCGTTTGTTTAGTGCCTCAATGTCATGTGAAACTAATGAAATGAAGGTTGCAACTGGATGATAGGTCCTGGGAGGCATGTAAGGGCTATGTGTTTTGAGTTGTAAAGTTTTAAGTGAGAAACAAAGGGAAGAGGTCGGTAGATCATCACTTACTGGGTTCACGTAATCGGTATTACTGAAATGTGTTTTCAGTCCCACCGACCTGTAGAACCTGTCGAGTTCTTGTTGGACGGTAAAGGAGTCATATTGGGGGGTGGGACTATACGATAGGCCCTTCTGAAGGACTGAGTGTTCAGAGGGAGACAGACTGTACGAGGAAATGTTGTAAACTAGATTCTCTTTACCTGTGACCTCGTCCACACTCTGTCCTCCCGATAGTGGTGATCTCCGCCTCTGCCCCCTCCTCGTCTTTTTGTGGGAGGATGGCGCTGTCCTAAAAAATTGGTTTGATGGCGTTGTGGTCGGGAGTCCACATCTGAACTTCCGGAGGAGGAGTAGCCTGTGAACCTTGGGGTGCGTCGTGAAAAGGAGGAGGATTCCCCTGAGCGCCATCTGTAGACGGTTCCCTGGGCGTAGTCCTCCTGGTCTCGTAGGAATTTGTTGCGTTTTTTCGCCTCCAAGGTCCTCCTGAAGTCCAAAATGTATTCGTCAGTGGTCTTTTTGAGTTTCTCAAGGTCTGTTGTGGATAAGACTTGTTTTAGTTGGGCTTCAGTTGCTTGAATGTTATCAGATAGTTGGTTAACCTCCTTTTATAAAAAATCAATCGTAAGGGTTTTGATGTCCATAGAACATTTGTTCAGGATGGCCTCAAATTTGTCACAAAAGTCATTGTTGTCAGCAAAAATTGTAGGTCTGAGTGAGACACGTAAACCCCTTGGGATTCTTTTAGTCCTGTGATATTCAGCAAGGGTTACCAAATGGAGATCCAAGGAGGCGTGTCTCTGCAATACTCTCTCGAAATCCCTCTTTCTAATATCCTCTGATGGTATATTGAGAAAAGTACTCGACGTAGTCACTTTTGAGACTATATCATTTGTCTCTGCTTCGTTGTAGGAAAACGTTGAAAAATTTGTTTGCGACATGGGCAAACCCAGAAAAATAATTTCTCGTAAGGGGATGAGGGAGCTAGGTCAAAAATAATGTACTGATACAGAGAAAACCTCGCATCACCTCTTGTGGGTGCTCAGGAGAAAAATAAGTCAAACAGTATAAGAACTCCGGCACACTCACTATCACCCTTAGAGACACCGTAAATAGGAAGACGTGAAGTTGATGTCAAAATCCTTTTCTTTTTATTTTGTAGTGAAAAATGTGCAAAAAGTGCTGTACAATAGTCTGCCAATCACAACGTTTCGGCCAATTTGGCCTTCTTCAGGTCGACACAGGCTGAATACAATATATACAAGAGAACAAAACAAAAATACAGGACATCCATCAGTATAGAATATTGGAACATATTAAGATACGATAAGATACATATTAGGGTAACAGATAGTCAAATGAGAGACAATGATATAGAATCGTGGGTACACTGAGTTAGCAAACGCGTCAGCATAAGTGGTTTAAAGTGAAGTAGGGAAGAAACGCATTGAAAGATGTTACTAACCAAAACTAGTATTCCCATGCGTCCATAGTAATATGCGTGCGTATGTATGTTATAGACACCATGTGGCGTATATGGTAAAGAGGCTCACCTTAAGAATAGAGGGACACTAAGTGATGAATATACACAGGACACTATTGCTTGACCTATGGTATAATAGAATTGGTCATATTATGAAATAATGGCGTCAGGATGCCATGTTTAAAAGATTGTTGTGTAAACGTACCAATGCTGGGATGCAGTATGGATCAAAATATGCAAATAGCCAATTTCGGAATGCACTATAGGTAGAGGATGGCACTAAGGAAAGATAATAAATGTATAGAATAAAGAAGATCGAGACTATGTGTGGATTGAAGTGCAATGGTTACCTGTTATAAAAAGACGCATCAATCCCAGACATTGTACTTAATCAGTAATGTGGTGGTGCATGGTCATGCACAAAGGGTCTGGATTACATCGGAGCCAACACCTATAGTAGATGACATATATCCTGTTATATATGATCAGTAGGAGAGTGAATGTCATAGGGGGTGACAAAAAATCGTAAGTTACCTCAGTGATCTATAGTATGTGGATAAGTCTCTGACGTAATCGGGAGCCTAAGATGGCCTGTGGAATGCGGTAATTCCTGTTCAAGGACAAGAAAGAAAGAGGGAAAATGGAAGAAGAAAGGACAGGGAGAAAAGGGAGAAAGAGGGGAAGGAAGAAATCAAAGAAAAGAGAGAAGAGAAGAGAGGAAAAGAGGAGAAAGAGGAAAAGGGAGGTTGGGAAGAAAGGAAAGAAGGGTGAAAGAAGGGGAAAAAGGAAAAGAAGAAAGTAACGGGGGGAAGAAGAAAAGGGAGAAGACAAAAGAAAGAGTGGAGGAGAAAAGAGAAGGAAGAGTGGGGGAAAGGGGGGGAGAGAAAGGGAGGAGAGAGGAGAAGATGAGAGAAGAAGAACCAAAGAGAATGAGAGGGGAGGTGTAGTGCAAGGGAGGAAAGAAGAAAGAAAAGAAAAGAGAAAATAAAGAGGGGGGGAGAGAGAGAAAGAGAAAGAGAGAGAGAAATGAGAGAGGGAAAAAAGAGAGAGAGAAAGAGAGAGAGAGAAAGAGAGAGAAAGAGAGAAAGAGAGAGAGAAAAAGAGAGAGAGAGAGAAAAAAAGAGAAAGAGAGAAAGAAAAAGAGAAAGAGAGAGAGAAAGAGAGAGATAGGTATAAATAAACATAGAGGATAGACAGACAGATAGTTATGGTATACCTGGAGTAATGTGCTGGGACCAAGGGTAAGAGGCCACAATATGGTCACAAAATGATCAGCAATTGGAAGAAGATGGGTGCTGGTCCAGGTAACTACCTGACTGTATAAGAGAAAAGGGAAGGATTTTGGAAAAAAGAAAAAAGAAAAAAGAAAGAAGGAAAGGATATTATGAGCCATGAATGGCGGAAGAGCACAGTAGGAAAGGGACCAGTACCTGAGACTCCACTGGTATTTGGTCTGGATAGGGGTCCCTGGGATGTAGTGGTAGGAGTCCGGGTAGCTGGTGGATTGAGAATAAGAGGGAGGAGGGATCGCTATGTAAGTATCTATGGCCTAGTGAATATGTCCCAATCATCAAGATGAGCCACTTACCATGTGCCTGCGTGGTAACGGGAGTGAACCGCACGTCCTATAGGTAGTGAAACCTGTGTGTGAATGATCTATTTAACAAGGACGGTGTCGCGACGTCACTTCCGGTTTTGGGCTGTCAATCAACAATGGAGCCGGAAACGCATAACCGCGCATGCGCGGAGGGAAGAATGCACGAGCCAGTTGTTGTGGGAGGTGGTTGCCTGGCAATAGGCGTCATGCCACTGGGTGGAGCGTAGGGTGGGAGTGTTAGAACGCTCATGTGCCTATGAGGGCGTGTTTGCAGGGCACATAGTGATGCCGGCCGATGGTCCCAGATGGAAGCAGGGCATAAGTGCAGGGGCGAGTGAAAGGCTAGTGGTGGCCCAGGATCATATATAAGGTGCCCCACCACAGAGATGATGTTAGTTCTGTAAAGGAGCAAAAAAAGGGGAAAATTAGAAGACATAAAATGCAATAGAGAGCACATATAACGTCAAACCAGTGAATGACATCTATTATAGGTACATTATTGTTGCTGTGAAGATGAGGTGTATTATCAGCTGTATAATGAATGTCATAATAGTGCAGTAATTAAGTAACATTGTCAACATCATTACCAGATAAAGGACTCTGAGAATTCTATGCAGGAGATGGCATGTATGTATACATAGAGGGAGAAAACATATTAGTACATTATGTTAATACATGATGGAAAAACAAGATCATAGGTATATAAAATCATCAAAAACCTAATTCATATTTGCGATTCAAACCATGGGGTTCAAGAGTCCCCAGGGTATGAATCCATCGCGCTTCCCTTTCGCGGAGTAGTTTAACCCTATCCCCGCCCCCTACGATGAATACCCACTTGGTCTATCACTTGGAATCTAAGCTGAGAAATCCTGTGCCCTGCTGAAATAAAATGGGAAGGGATGGGGCAACAAAGTGCGTCCGCATCTGATGTGGACTTGTGTTTGTTTATGCGGTCTCGGACATGTTGGGTAGTCTCCCCAATATATCCGAGACCGCAGGGACACTTTATGTAATAGACCACGTGGGAGCTGTCACAGGTAAAAAAATCTCTGATTTGAAAGGATTCACCTGTTCTAAGATGAGTAAAAGAGCTGCCCTTGGTAACATTTGAGCACTGTGCACATCTGAGACAGGGAAAAGTGCCAAATTGTGGGTTATGTAGAAATCTTTGTCTAGGGACCTGGGTGGAAGAGCCTATGTCGGCTCGGACAAGTTTGTCCCTGATGTTGGGTGACTTCTTATAGCAAAATAATGGGGATGCTTGAAATTCATTGATCTATGGATAAGCGAGGCCTAAAAGTGGCCAGTGTTTTCAATACTATTTTCTTCACTAGTGGAGAGAAAGGATGGAAAGTGTTCACCAGAGGAATACGATTGGATTGTATTGATAGATCAGATGGACGAGATGTCATATTGTTGGCTATGTTGGCAGGATATCCTCGCTGTATGAATTTGTTGCTCATCTCCCTATGTCTCACTATGCGGGCCTCACTACAACTCACTATACGGTCAACCCTAGTGTGTTGACTAATCGGTAGGAAGTTTTTGGTGTGTTTGGGATGACTACTCGCGAAATGGAGAAGGCTATTCTTGTCCGTCGTTTTTGTGTAAATATCAGTCGAAATAGTGCCATCACTGTTTTTGATGATCATGCAGTCCAGGAAATTGATCTCATTGATACTATGATGGATGGTAAATGTCAAGCCAGGTAAAAATGTATTGATCTCACTAAAGAATGTCATCAAGGTCTCAAGGGGGCCGTCCCAAATCACAAATATGTCGTCGATATATCTATCGGACAGTTGTCCCATAATCTCAGAGATGTAGTACTGTCGGTCTAGGATGACTATAGCTCCCCCCTTGTCAGCTGGTTTAATTATAATTGCCTGGTTCTCTTTGAGACTCTGTAGAGATCTAGACTCCTCAATGGATAGGTTGTTTTTAATGTTGAATTCACCTGTGTGAATCCGTTTGTTTAGTGCCTCAATGTCATGTGAAACTAATGAAATGAAGGTTGCAACTGGATGATAGGTCCTGGGAGGCATGTAAGGGCTATGTGTTTTGAGTTGTAAAGTTTTAAGTGAGAAACAAAGGGAAGAGGTCGGTAGATCATCACTTACTGGGTTCACGTAATCGGTATTACTGAAATGTGTTTTCAGTCCCACCGACCTGTAGAACCTGTCGAGTTCTTGTTGGACGGTAAAGGAGTCATATTGGGGGGTGGGACTATACGATAGGCCCTTCTGAAGGACTGAGTGTTCAGAGGGAGACAGACTGTACGAGGAAATGTTGTAAACTAGATTCTCTTTACCTGTGACCTCGTCCACACTCTGTCCTCCCGATAGTGGTGATCTCCGCCTCTGCCCCCTCCTCGTCTTTTTGTGGGAGGATGGCGCTGTCCTAAAAAATTGGTTTGATGGCGTTGTGGTCGGGAGTCCACATCTGAACTTCCGGAGGAGGAGTAGCCTGTGAACCTTGGGGTGCGTCGTGAAAAGGAGGAGGATTCCCCTGAGCGCCATCTGTAGACGGTTCCCTGGGCGTAGTCCTCCTGGTCTCGTAGGAATTTGTTGCGTTTTTTCGCCTCCAAGGTCCTCCTGAAGTCCAAAATGTATTCGTCAGTGGTCTTTTTGAGTTTCTCAAGGTCTGTTGTGGATAAGACTTGTTTTAGTTGGGCTTCAGTTGCTTGAATGTTATCAGATAGTTGGTTAACCTCCTTTTATAAAAAATCAATCGTAAGGGTTTTGATGTCCATAGAACATTTGTTCAGGATGGCCTCAAATTTGTCACAAAAGTCATTGTTGTCAGCAAAAATTGTAGGTCTGAGTGAGACACGTAAACCCCTTGGGATTCTTTTAGTCCTGTGATATTCAGCAAGGGTTACCAAATGGAGATCCAAGGAGGCGTGTCTCTGCAATACTCTCTCGAAATCCCTCTTTCTAATATCCTCTGATGGTATATTGAGAAAAGTACTCGACGTAGTCACTTTTGAGACTATATCATTTGTCTCTGCTTCGTTGTAGGAAAACGTTGAAAAATTTGTTTGCGACATGGGCAAACCCAGAAAAATAATTTCTCGTAAGGGGATGAGGGATCTAGGTCAAAAATAATGTACTGATACAGAGAAAACCTCGCATCACCTCTTGTGGGTGCTCAGGAGAAAAATAAGTCAAACAGTATAAGAACTCCGGCACACTCACTATCACCCTTAGAGACACCGTAAATAGGAAGACGTGAAGTTGATGTCAAAATCCTTTTCTTTTTATTTTGTAGTGAAAAATGTGCAAAAAGTGCTGTACAATAGTCTGCCAATCACAACGTTTCGGCCAATTTGGCCTTCTTCAGGTCGACACAGGCTGAATACAATATATACAAGAGAACAAAACAAAAATACAGGACATCCATCAGTATAGAATATTGGAACATATTAAGATACGATAAGATACATATTAGGGTAACAGATAGTCAAATGAGAGACAATGATATAGAATCGTGGGTACACTGAGTTAGCAAACGCGTCAGCATAAGTGGTTTAAAGTGAAGTAGGGAAGAAACGCATTGAAAGATGTTACTAACCAAAACTAGTATTCCCATGCGTCCATAGTAATATGCGTGCGTATGTATGTTATAGACACCATGTGGCGTATATGGTAAAGAGGCTCACCTTAAGAATAGAGGGACACTAAGTGGATGAATATACACAGGACACTATTGCTTGACCTATGGTATAATAGAATTGGTCATATTATGAAATAATGGCGTCAGGATGCCATGTTTAAAAGATTGTTGTGTAAACGTACCAATGCTGGGATGCAGTATGGATCAAAATATGCAAATAGCCAATTTCGGAATGCACTATAGGTAGAGGATGGCACTAAGGAAAGATAATAAATGTATAGAATAAAGAAGATCGAGACTATGTGTGGATTGAAGTGCAATGGTTACCTGTTATAAAAAGACGCATCAATCCCAGACATTGTACTTAATCAGTAATGTGGTGGTGCATGGTCATGCACAAAGGGTCTGGATTACATCGGAGCCAACACCTATAGTAGATGACATATATCCTGTTATATATGATCAGTAGGAGAGTGAATGTCATAGGGGGTGACAAAAAATCGTAAGTTACCTCAGTGATCTATAGTATGTGGATAAGTCTCTGACGTAATCGGGAGCCTAAGATGGCCTGTGGAATGCGGAAATTCCTGTTCAAGGACAAGAAAGAAAGAGGGAAAATGGAAGAAGAAAGGACAGGGAGAAAAGGGAGAAAGAGGGGAAGGAAGAAATCAAAGAAAAGAGAGAAGAGAAGAGAGGAAAAGAGGAGAAAGAGGAAAAGGGAGGTTGGGAAGAAAGGAAAGAAGGGTGAAAGAAGGGGAAAAAGGAAAAGAAGAAAGTAACGGGGGGAAGAAGAAAAGGGAGAAGACAAAAGAAAGAGTGGAGGAGAAAAGAGAAGGAAGAGTGGGGGAAAGGGGGGGGGAGAGAAAGGGAGGAGAGAGGAGAAGATGAGAGAAGAAGAACCAAAGAGAATGAGAGGGGAGGTGTAGTGCAAGGGAGGAAAGAAGAAAGAAAAGAAAAGAGAAAATAAAGAGGGGGGGAGAGAGAGAAAGAGAAAGAGAGAGAGAAATGAGAGAGGGAAAAAAGAGAGAGAGAAAGAGAGAGAGAGAAAGAGAGAGAGAAAAAGAGAGAGAGAGAAAAAAAGAGAAGAAAAAAAGAGAAAGAGAGAAAGAGAAAGAGAGAGAGAAAGAGAGAGAGAGAGAGGTATAAATAAACATAGAGGATAGACAGACAGATAGTTATGGTATACCTGGAGTAATGTGCTGGGACCAAGGGTAAGAGGCCACAATATGGTCACAAAATGATCAGCAATTGGAAGAAGATGGGTGCTGGTCCAGGTAACTACATGACTGTATAAGAGAAAAGGGGAGGATTTTGGAAAAAAGAAAAAAGAAAGAAGGAAAGGATATTATGAGCCATGAATGACGGAAGAGCACAGTAGGAAAGGGACCAGTACCTGAGACTCCACTGGTATTTGGTCTGGATAGGGGTCCCTGGGATGTAGTGGTAGGAGTCCGGGTAGCTGGTGGATTGAGAATAAGAGGGAGGAGGGATCGCTATGTAAGTATCTATGGCCTAGTGATCATGTCCCAATCATCAAGATGAGCCACTTACCATGTGCCTGCATGGTAACGGGAGTGAACCGCACGTCCTATAGGTAGTGAAACCTGTGTGTGAATGATCTATTTAACAAGGACGGTGTCGCGACGTCACTTCCGGTTTTGGGCTGTCAATCAACAATGGAGCCGGAAACGCATAACCGCGCATGCGCGGAAGGAAGAATGCACGAGCCAGTTGTTGTGGGAGGTGGTTGCCTGGCAATAGGCGTCATGCCACTGGGTGGAGCGTAGGGTGGGAGTGTTAGAACGCTCATGTGCCTATGAGGGCGTGTTTGCAGGGCACATAGTGATGCCGGCCGATGGTCCCAGATGGAAGCAGGGCATAAGTGCAGGGGCGAGTGAAAGGCTAGTGGTGGCCCAGGATCATATATAAGGTGCCCCACCACAGAGATGATGTTAGTTCTGTAAAGGAGCAAAAAAAGGGGAAAATTAGAAGACATAAAATGCAATAGAGAGCACATATAACGTCAAACCAGTGAATGACATCTATTATAGGTACATTATTGTTGCTGTGAAGATGAGGTGTATTATCAGCTGTATAATGAATGTCATAATAGTGCAGTAATTAAGTAACATTGTCAACATCATTACCAGATAAAGGACTCTGAGAATTCTATGCAGGAGATGGCATGTATGTATACATAGAGGGAGAAAACATATTAGTACATTATGTTAATACATGATGGAATAACCCTTGGTCCCAGCACATTACTCCAGGCATACCATAACTATCTGTCTGTCTATCCTCTATGTTTATTCATACCTCTCTCTCTCTCTCTTTCTCTTTCTCTCTCTTTCTCTTTTTTTCTCTCTCTCTCTCTCTCTTTTTCTCTCTCTCTTTCTCTCTCTCTCTTTCTCTCTCTCTTTTTTCCCTCTCTCTTTCTCTCTCTCTCTTTCTCTCTCTCCCCCCTCTTTATTTTCTCTTTTCTTTTCTTTCTTCTTTCCTCCCTTGCACTACACCTCCCCTCTCATTCTCTTTGGTTCTTCTTCTCTCATCTTCTCCTCTCTCCTCCCTTTCTCTCCCCCCCTTTCCCCCACTTTTCCTTCTCTTTTCTCCTCCACTCTTTCTTTTGTCTTCTCCCTTTTCTTCTTCCCCCCGTTACTTTCTTCTTTTCCTTTTTCCCCTTCTTTCACCCTTCTTTCCTTTCTTCCCAACCTCCCTTTTCCTCTTTCTCCTCTTTTCCTCTCTTCTTTTCTCTCTTTTCATTGATTTCTTCCTTCCCCTCTTTCTCCCTTTTCTCCCTGTCCTTTCTTCTTCCATTTTGCTCCTTTACAGAACTAACATCATCTCTGTGGTGGGGCACCTTATATATGATCCTGGGCCACCACTAGCCTTTCACTCGCCCCTGCACTTATGCCCTGCTTCCATCTGGGACCATCGGCCGGCATCACTATGTGCCCTGCAAACACGCCCTTATAGGCACATGAGCGTTCTAACACTCCCACCCTACGCTCCACCCAGTGGCATGAAGCCTATTGCCAGGCAACCACCTCCCACAACAACTGGCTCGTGCATTCTTCCCTCCGCGCATGCGCGGGTATGCGTTTCCGGCTCCATTGTTGATTGACAGGCCAAAACCGGAAGTGACGGCGCGACACCATCCTTGTTAAATAGATCATTCACACACAGGTTTCACTACCTATAGGACGTGTGGTTCACTCCCGTTACCACGCAGGCACATGGTAAGTGGCTCATCTTGATGATTGGGACATATTCACTAGGCCATAGATACTTACATAGCGATCCCTCCTCCCTCTTATTCTCAATCCACCAGCTACCCGGACTCCTACCACTACATCCCAGGGACCCCTATCCAGACCAAATACCAGTGGAGTCTCAGGTACTGGTCCCTTTCCTACTGTGCTCTTCCGTCATTCATGGCTCATAATATCCTTTCCTTCTTTCTTTTTTCTTTTTTCCAAAATCCTCCCCTTTTCTCTTATACAGTCAGGTATTTACCTGGACCAGCACCCATCTTCTTCCAATTGCTGATCATTTTGTGACCATATTGTGGCCTCTTACCCTTGGTCCCAGCACATTACTCCAGGTATACCATAACTATCTGTCTGTCTATCCTCTATGTTTATTCATACCTCTCTCTCTCTCTCTTTCTCTTTCTCTCTCTCTCTTTCTCTTTTTTTCTCTCTCTCTCTCTCTTTTTCTCTCTCTCTTTCTCTCTTTCTCTCTCTTTTTTTTCCCTCTCTCTTTCTCTCTCTTTCTCTTTCTCTCTCTCCCCCCCTCTTTATTTTCTCTTTTCTTTTCTTTCTTCTTTCCTCCCTTGCACTACACCTCCCCTCTCATTCTCTTTGGTTCTTCTTCTCTCATCTTCTCCTCTCTCCTCCCTTTCTCTCCCCCCCTTTCCCCCACTCTTCCTTCTCTTTTCTCCTCCACTCTTTCTTTTGTCTTCTCCCTTTTTTTTCTTCCCCCCGTTACTTTCTTCTTTTCCTTTTTCCCCTTCTTTCACCCTTCCTTCCTTTCTTCCCAACCTCCCTTTTCCTCTTTCTCCTCTTTTCCTCTCTTCTCTTCTCTCTTTTATTTGATTTCTTCCTTCCCCTCTTTCTCCCTTTTCTCCCTGTCCTTTCTTCTTCCATTTTCCCTCTTTCTTTCTTGTCCTTGAACAGGAATTACCGCATTCCACAGGCCATCTTAGGCTCCCGATTACGTCAGAGACTTATCCACATACTATAGATCACTGAGGTAACTTACGATTTTTTGTCACCCACTATGACATTCACTCTCCTACTGATCATATATAACAGGATATATGTCATCTACTATAGGTGTTGGTTCCGATGTAATCCAGACCCTTTGTGCATGACCATGCACCACCACATTATTGATTAAGTACAATGTCTGGGATTGATGCGTCTTTTTATAACAGGTAACCATTGCACTTCAATCCACACATAGTCTCGATCTTCTTTATTCTATACATTTATTATCTTTCCTTAGTGCCATCCTCTACCTATAGTGCATTCCGAAATTGGCTATTTGCATATTTTGATCCATACAGCATCCCAGCATTGGTACGTTTACACAACAATCTTTTAAACATGGCATCCTGACGCCATTATTTCATAATATGACCAATTCTATTATACCATAGGTCAAGCAATAGTGTCCTGTGTATATTCATCCACTTAGTGTCCCTCTATTCTTAAGGTGAGCCTCTTTACCATATACGCCACATGGTGTCTATAACATACATACGCACGCATATTACTATGGATGCATGGGAATACTAGTTTTGGTTAGTAATATTTTTCAATGCGTTTCTTCCCTACTTCACTTTAAACCACTTATGCTGAAGCGTTTGCTAACTCAGTGTACCCACGATTCTATATCATTGTCTCTCATTTGACTATCTGTTACCCTAATATGTATCTTATCGTATCTTAATATGTTCCAATATTCTATACTGATGGATGTTCTGTATTTTTGTTTTGTTCTCTTGTATATATTGTATTCAGCCTGTCCGACCTGAAGAAGGCCAAATTGGCCGAAACGTTGTGATTGGCGGACTATTGTACAGCACTTTTTGCACATTTTTCACTACAAAATAAAAAGAAAAGGATTTTGACATCAACTTCACGTCTTCCTATTTACTGTGTCTCTAAGGGTGATAGTGAGTGTGCTGGAGTTCTTATACTGTGTGTTGTTTCTTCTGCTGTCAATAAATCTAGACCACCTCTGCAATCTACACCACCTCTCAATTTTTACTACCACATTTTAAGTGGACAATCTTGTCGCTATCAAAATGAGTGGCAAAATGACAGATGCTGGTGGAAAGGGGAACAGGCGTGTTGGAAAAGGAAAAAAAGTTTGTGTCCGTGGGGAAGGTGGCAAAGCTCCATTAACATCTGCTGAAGATAGGCCATCTTCCAGCAAAAGTAAGATGTCTACTACTTTCCGTGGACAATCAGATGTGCTCCCTTTTTTACGTACACGAACAACTGGAACAAAGGTAGATGATGCCCAAAAAAAGAACATGCTTGAATGGATCTCAAGTGCTCCAACAAGTGCCCTCTCCTCCACCTCAACTACCGCATCATAAAAAAAACAGTCCTCTGAGTTGTCATCCCAATCACACTTGCTTTCTCCCAGCTCTCAAGTCTCCCTCCGCCCTGCACAGTATGGTGGAACAGAGATGGCTGAGTATGCAGAGCTGTTCAGTCACACTATAGCCTGGGAATCAGAGGTCTGCTCCCAAGCTACAGTGAGTACAGACCAGGAAATGGTCTGCAGTGATGCCCAGAACCTTTGTGACTCAGATTCAGGCCATGATAACCAAGTTTCTGAGCATAATGTTGACCCTTATTCACAAACTGTAACACCTGTTGTTATAGACAATGAGGAACATACTGATGACGATGAGACGCAGATACCAGATTGGGATGACAACTTAAATATTCGGTCAGGGAAGGAAGAGGCTCGGTCTGAGGGTGAGGGGAGTGCAAACACAACGCTTGATGAGGAAGTTCTAGATCCCACCTACTGTCAACCCACAGTCAGGCACTCGAGGAGGTCAACAGAGGTGGTGGAGGAGGATGCAACTGACGACGAAGTTACCTTGCGCCTTCCTGGACAGAGAAGGAGTACTGGTAGCACGTCTACAACTGCATCCTCAGCCACCACTCTGCCTCTGAGCACTAGTCGGGGTGGATCAGCAGGTCACATGTCCCCTAAGCCTTGCCTAGCCTGGTCCTTTTTTGACCTTGCAAAGGATCGCCCAAATCATATGATCTGTAAAATTTGTCGGGAATCTGCTAGTAGAGGCAAAAACCTCAGCAGTTTGACAACTTCTTCCATGAATAGTCACATGACAAAATATATTTCCCAGTGGGAAGCTCACGGTGCTGCAATGCGGCCTAGCGGAGCAGACCATCCACCGCCTGCCCCTTCCAGTGCATCCGCGCGCTCCTCATCTTCTAGGACTGTGGGGACAGCTGTCACACCTGGTTTTCCATGCACAACTTCCCCCACTGTAACCGCAACAGGCAGTTTGCTTGGTAGGTCGTCAGTTGGTTTGGAAGGGGAAACAAGTGCGTGTGTACAGCTCTCTCAGACATCGATAGCACCAACGTTGGATGAAGGCAACATCATGTCTACGCCTGCAGTTTCCTCACAAACCTGCATTTTTCCAGGGACACCCTACTCACCACTGTCTACACACAGCAGCCAGATCTCTGTCTCTCAGATGTGGACAAATAAAAGGCCATTTCCTGCGACCCATGACAAAGCTAAGAGGTTGACTTTATCCCTCTGTAAGCTCTTGGCTACCGAAATGCTGCCTTTCCGCCTGGTGGACACACAGGATTTTAGAGACGTTATGTCTGTCGCTGTGCCCCAGGACCAGATGCCCAGTCGCCACTACTTCTCTAAGAAAGGTGTGCTTGCGCTACACCAGCATGTCGCACACAACATCACCGCTTCTGTTGTGAATGTTAGTTATGTTTTGGCTGCTGGGAGGCTCCCTCTGGTGGCCAGGAATGGTTTGGACTTGGACCAGGTGTGTTGTGCAGTGGGTGTTTCCTTTGCTAACTCTCTGCTTATTTAAGTCCTGCTCTGATTGCAGGCTGTTGCTGGATGTCAGTTGTTCTTTGTATCTCCAGCCTGCTTAATCCTGCTTTACACCACATCTACTCCAGATAAGTGCTTGCTCTTTATTTATTGTCTGGTTCTTTTGCCTTTTTGTACTATCAGGAAGTTGTTATTTTGCAGGGTTTTTCTCTGGTCACCATCAGTCCCTTTCCTGTCCTTTCCTATTTTAGTCAGTGGGGGCCTCACCTTTTGCTAATCCTGCCATCTACCTGTGTATTGTGTTTTTCCTATATCACCGCAGTCTTTGAATGTGGGGGGCTTGCTATTCCTGTCTATTTTCTGACGCAGATAGTTATTCATCTTTCCTACCTTGAGGATAGTTAGTTCTCCGGCTGGGTTCGCGGTGCACAGGATGTTAGTTCACCCCTCAGCTACTTCTAGTTGTGATGGTTAGTAAGGGGATGGCGGCCAGATTAGTTGCCAATGCTCTTGTCACTTTTTGCCAATGATTTGTCGTGGTCTTCCATGGTTCCGGATCATAAGAGTACATCCGGCCAACAAATTTAAAGGGTACTCTTAAGAAGGAAAAAAAAAAAAAGCTGCTGAGAAAATATATATATTTTTTTTTTGGTGTTTTTCCTCTTCTTCTTTGGGTTCTGTCGATGATTTCTTTTTCTAGCATGGATGAATTGGGTGAGCATGTTGCTCATCTTGATGCTAAGGTTCGTCATATAGAGTCTTATTTTGCACAGACTCCCCTTGCAGAGCCTAAGATTCCTGTTCCTGAATTTTTTTCGGGAGATAGGGCGAGATTTTTGAGCTTCAAAAATAATTGTAAATTATTTTTTGACCTGCGCCCTAAGTCCTCAGGGAATCCCGTACAGCAGGTTAAGATTGTTATCTCCTTGCTGCGTGGGGACCCTCAGGACTGGGCCTTCTCTTTAGCGTCTGATGATCCGATTCTCAATGATGTGGACTCCTTTTTTCAGGCCTTGGGATTATTATATGACGAACCCAATATTGTGGACCAAGCAGAAAAGGTCTTGTTGTCCTTAACTCAGGGTTTGGATTCTGCAGAAACGTTTTGTCAGAAATTTCGAAAGTGGGCGGTCCTTACCAAATGGAATGATGATGCGCTTGCGGCTCTTTTTCGCAAGGGTATTGCTGATGCTGTGAAGGATGTAATGGTAGGATTTCCTGTCCCTTCTGGTCTTGATGCCTCTATGACCTTGGCCATTCAAATTGATAGGCGTTTACGTGAGCGCAGGAAGATATTTGCTGGTTTTGTGCCTGTGGAACAGCCTTTGGAGCCTATGGAGTGTGATAGGGTCCTTTCTAATGCTAGTCGGCAAGGGTTCAGACGGAAGAATAGACTGTGCTTCTATTGTGGAGACACTTCTCATAACATCTCTGTCTGCCCTAAACGTGAAAGGAGATTGGCTACTTCTGTTACTGTGGGTTCTTTGCAACCAAAGTTTCTTTTGTCTGTCACATTGATTTGCTCATTGTCTTCTTTTTCTGCATTTGCCTTTGTGGACTCAGGGGCAGCGCTCAATTTGATGGATTTTGGGTTTGCTAGGGATTGTGGTTTCCCCATGGTTCCTTTGCAAACTCCTATTCCTTTAAGGGGCATTGATGCTACCCCTTTGGCAGAACATAAACCCCAATTTTGGACCCAGGTGCCTATGAGAGTTGCACCAGCGCATCAGGAAACTTGTACATTTTTAGTATTGCATAATCTACAGGATACCTTGGTACTGGGATTTCCGTGGTTGCAGACCCATAATCCGGTTCTTGACTGGAGATCCTTGTCGATAGCTAGTTGGGGTTGGTCAAGGTGTGCATCAGGACCTTTCCGTGTCATCCACGTCTGCTCAGGCAGTTGATGTTCCGGCCTTCTTGTCTGATTTCCGTGATGTATTTAATGACCAGGAATCTGATTCTCTGCCCCCACACCGGGACTGTGACTGTGCCATTGAGTCGGTGCCTGGTTGTAAATTTCCCAAGCGGCGGATTTTCAACTTGTCTGTGCCCGAACATGATGCCATGCGGTCATACATGAGGGAATCATTGGAGAAGGGGCACATTCGGCCCTCATCTTCTCCTTTGGGTGCCGGCTTCTTCTTTGTTGCTAAGAAAGATGGTTCGTTGAGGCCTTGTATTGATTACCGTCTTCTTAATAAGATTACGGTTAAATATCAGTACCCTTTGCCTCTGATATTTGATCTGTTCTCTAGAGTGAAGAGTGCCAAATGGTTTACAAAACTGGATCTCAAGGGTGCGTATAATCTCATCCGTATTAAGGAGGGTGATGAATGGAAGACGGCTTTTAATACTCCTGAGGGGCATTTTGAGTACCTAGTGATGCCTTTTGGGCTCACTAATGCACCCTCCGTCTTCCAGGCCTTCATGAATGATATTTTTCGGGACCTTATTGGTAAATTTTTGATTGTGTATTTGGATGACATCTTGATTTTTTCTGATGATTGGGACTCTCATGTTGGGCAAGTACGGGATGTTTTTCAGATACTTAAGGATAATGCACTGTACGTTAAGGGGTCAAAGTACCTCTTTGCGGTGCAAAGGATTTCCTTTTTGGGCTTCATCCTGTCTCCCTCCGCTATCGAAATGGACCCGGTTAAGGTTCAGGCTATTTACGGCTGGGTGCAACCAACTTCTCTAAAATACCTGCAGCGGTTTTTGGGGTTTGCTAATTTTTACCGTAAATTTATAGCCAATTTTTCTGCCATTGTCAAACCTCTGACGGATTTGACAAAGAAGGGAGCTGATGCGGAGCATTGGACCCCTGAGGCTATTGTGGCCTTCCAGGAGCTTAAAAGGCGATTCACTTCTGCCCCAGTTCTGCAGCAACCTGATGTGTCTCGCCCATTTCAAGTTGAGATCGATGCCTCAGAGATCGGAGCAGGTGCTGTTTTGTCTCAACGAGACGCTACTTCGGGTAAACTTAAGCCCTGTGCCTTTTTCTCTCGGAAGTTTGCTCCTTCTGAACGAAATTATGATGTGGGGAACCGGGAATTATTGGCTATGAAGTGGGCATTTGAAGAGTGGAGGCATTGGTTGGAGGGGGCTAGGCATCAAGTTGTGGTGCTTACGGACCACAAGAATCTCATCTATCTGGAATCGGCCAAGAGGTTGAATCCTCGGCAGGCCAGGTGGGCTTTGTTTTTTACCCGGTTTAATTTTGTGGTCTCTTTTTTGCCGGGCACCAAGAATGTTAAGGCCGATGCCAATTCCAGGAGTTTCTGCGCTGACTCTTTGGAGGTTGTCGAACCGTCTACTATCCTGAATGATGGTGTAGTTTTCTCGGCTATTTCACCTGATCTGCGGTTGGCACTGGCTGAATTTCAGGGGGATAAACCTGAGAGATGTCCTACAGGGAAACTGTTTGTCCCAGACCAATGGAGAGACCGAGTTGTCTCTGAGGTTCATTGCTCTGTTTTGGCGGGTCATCCTGGCATTTTTGGTACTCGGGATCTTGTGAGACGCTCTTTTTGGTGGCCTTCCCTGTCCCGAGATGTCTGTCGTTTTGTGCAGTCGTGTGGAGTTTGTTCTAGGTCCAAACCCTGTTGTTCACGTTCTAGTGGGCTATTATTGCCTTTGCCTGTACCTAAGAAACCTTGGACGCACATCTCTATGGATTTTATTTCAGAGCTTCCCGTCTCTCAGAAAATGACTGTGATTTGGGTGACCTGTGACAGATTCTCCAAGATGGTCCACTTGGTTCCCCTATCTAAGTTGCCGTCTTCATCAGAGTTGGTGCCTTTGTGTTTCCAACATGTTGTTCGTTTGCATGGTATTCCCGAAAACATTGTTTCTGACAGAGAAGTACAGTTTGTATCCAGGTTTTGGAGGATTTTTTGCTCCAAATTGGGTGTTCAGCTGTCTTTCTCCTCGGCGTTTCATCCTCAGACCAACGGTCAGACTGAAAGCGCTAACCAGACCCTAGAGACCTATTTACGGTGTTTTGTTTCTGCGGATCAGGATGACTGGGTTTCGTTTTTGCCTCTGGCTGAATTTTCCCTTAACAATAGAGCTAGCTCTACCACATTTGTGTCCCCCTTTTTCTGCAATTTTGGGTATCACCCTAGGTTCCTCTCAGGGCAGCTTGAGGCGTCTGACTGTCCGGGGGTGGATTCGGTGGTCAATAGAATGCAGCAGATTTGGGGGCAGGTAGTGGATAAATTGTTTCAGTCCCAAGAAACTGCCCAAATGTTTGCCAACCGGCGTCGGACTGTTGGTCCCCGGTTTAAAGTAGGGGACATGGTGTGGTTGTCCTCTAAAAATATTCCTATGAGAGTTCCATCTCCTAAATTTAAGCCCAGATTTATTGGACCCTATAAGATTTCAGAGATTATTAACTCTGTATCTTTTCGTTTGACTCTGCCTGTGTCATTAAGATTCACAATGTCTTCCATAAGTCCTTGTTGAAGAAACATGTGGAGCCAGCAGTTCCTGCAGCAGCGCCTCCTGACCCTGTTTTGGTACAAGGGGATCTGGAGTATGAGGTAGAAAAAATTCTGGATTCCCGTCGCAGTAGGCGTCAGCTTCAGTACCTTGTGAAATGGAAGGGTTATGGGCAGGAGGATAACTCTTGGGTTGTGGCTTCTGACATTCATGCGGACAGGTTGGTTCGCGCCTTCCATCATGCTCATCCCGAGCGACCCGGTGGCGTTGGTGAGGGTTCGGTGACCCCTTCTCAAGGGGGGGGTACTGTTGTGAATGTTAGTTATGTTTTGGCTGCTGGGAGGCTCCCTCTGGTGGCCAGGAATGGTTTGGACTTGGACCAGGTGTGTTCTGCAGTGGGTGTTTCCTTTGCTAACTCTCTGCTTATTTAAGTCCTGGTCTGATTGCAGGCTGTTGCTGGATGTCAGTTGTTCTTTGTATCTCCAGCCTGCTTAATCCTGCTTTACACCACATCTATTCCAGATAAGTGCTTGCTCTTTATTTATTGTCTGGTTCTTTTGCCTTTTTGTACTATCAGGAAGTTGGTATTTTGCAGGGTTTTTCTCTGGTCACCATCAGTCCCTTTCCTGTCCTTTCCTATTTTAGTCAGTGGGGGCCTCACCTTTTGCTAATCCTGCCATCTACCTGTGTATTGTGTTTTTCCTATATCACCGCAGTCTTTGAATGTGGGGGGCTTGCTATTCTTGTCTATTTTCTGAGGCAGATAGATATTCATCTTTCCTACCTTGAGGATAGTTAGCTCTCCGGCTGGGTTCGCGGTGCACAGGATGTTAGTTCACCCCTCAGCTACTTCTAGTTGTGATGGTTAGTAAGGGGATGGCGGACAGATTAGTTGCCAATGCTCTTGTCACTTTTTGCCAATGATTTGTCGTGGTCTTCCATGGTTCCGGATCATAACACGCTTCCTTTAGAAACTCTGTGTGTGAACGGGTGCATTTCACCACAGATACTTGGACCAGTAAGCATGGACAGGGACGTTACATGTCGCTGACTGGGCACAGGGTAACTATGGTGATAGATGATGAAGGGACTGCTGCACAAGTCTTGCCGTCCCCACGACTTGGGTGTCAATCCTCTGTCTGTCCAAGTTCCTCCACTGCTTCTGCCTCCTCAACCTCGTTTGGGTCCTCCCCCTCTGCCCCAAGCCTGCCTGGTCAGGCCACCAGCGTTGTAACTGCGCACAAGTAATCACGCACCCCTCATTACTATGCTGGCAGCAGAGCGAAACGGCATCAGGCGGTCTTTATCTTGAAATGTCTTGGAAATAAGAGTCACACAGCGGCTGAGTTGTGGGCAGCTCTGGAGACTGAGTTTGGTAAATGGTTGTCTCCACTCAACCTGCAGCCTGGTAAGGCCGTGTGCGACAATGCTGCAAACCTGGGTGCGGCCCTTCGCATGGGCAAGGTGCCACACGTGCCTTGTATGGCTCACGTGTTGAACCTTGTTGTCCAGCAATTTTTAACACACTATCCCGGCCTAGATGGCCTTCTGAACAGGGCACAAAAACTGTCTGCTGACTTCCGCCGTTCAACCGCCGCAGCTGAGCGACTTGCATCGCTCCAGAAGTCTTTCGGCCTGCTGGTTTATCACCTGAAATGCGATGTGCCGACACTCTGGAATGCACTAGTGCAATACGTCATGACGTATAGCCTGGGCCAACGAGATGCAGAGGTGGGGCAGATCACCCTGATGGAGTGGTCTCAGATCAAGGACCTATGCACCCTTCTGCACAGTTTCGACATGGCGATGAATATGTTTAGCGCTGACAATGCCATTATCAGCATGACAATTCCAGTCATTTACATGCTGGAGCACACGCTAAACACTATTCGGAGTCAGGGGGTGGGACAACAGGAAGGGGAACTACAGGAGGATTCATATGCGCAAGGGACAACAACATCACCAAGGTCCAGACGTTCATCATCACCAACGCGGCAGGCATGGGGCCATGGGGGACAGGGATCAACAAGGGTGCATGGTAGCAGGCGAAATGTTCAGGATGGTGCCGGAGAACATGAAGAAATGGAGGATGAACTGTCCATGAACATGGAAGACTCAGCGGATGAGGGAGACCTTGGTCAAATTTCAGTTGAAAGAGGATGGGGGGGAGATGTCAGAGAAAGAAAGAACGGTTAGCACCTCTATGCCACAAACACAGCGTGGACTTGATCCGCATGGCTGCGCAAGACACATGAGCACCTTCTTGCTGCACTACCTCCAACATGACCCTCGTATTGTCAAAATTAGAAGTGATGATGACTACTGGCTTGCCACACTATTAGATCCCCGGTACAAGTCCAAATTTTGTGGCATAATTCCAGCCATAGAAAGGGACGCACGTATGCAGGAGTATCAGCAAAAGCTGTTACTCGATCTTAGCTCGGCTTTTCCACCAAACAACCGTGCAGGTGCAGGGAGTGAATCTCCCAGTTGTAACTTGACAAACATGGGACGGTCTCGTCATCTTCAACAGTCTACCCGTACCAGCAGCACCGTATCTGGTGCTGGTAACAGCAATTTTATTGAATCTTTTCATAATTTTTTTAGACCATCCTTTGCAAGGCCACCAGAGACAACAAGTCTGACACATAGTCAACGGCTGGAGAGGATGATACAGGAGTATCGCCAAATGAACATCGATGCCATGACTTTGCAAATTGAGCCTTGCTCATTTTGGGCTTCAAATCTTGAAAACTGGCCAGAGCTCTCCACTTACGCCTTGGAGATCTTGTCGTGTCCAGCTGCCAGCGTTGTCTCTGAATGTGTCTTCAGTGCTGCTGGGTGTGTGCTGACAGATAAGCGCACGCGTCTGTCCAGTGACAATGTGGACAGACTATCGTTCATCAAAATGAACAAGACATGGATCCACAAGGAATTTACTACCCCTGTGTCATCATGGGGATAGTAAATGCTTGTGGATTTTGAATGTGCTTGATGCAAATCTACCTGTGAAGTGTACAACTGGGGCACAAGTGCTGCCACTGAAGGGGTGTCTGTGTGGCCCAATTTTTGGAAAAAAGGGAGACACCGCTTTGAGTCACCTTGCGGTGTTTTACATCATTTTAGAAGGGCATGCCATGCCTATATCTGTGTCTCCTACTCTTTTTCCTTGTCCAGATCTTTTGTTTTTGCATGAGTATATGTCCTTGTCACTTTCTCATGTGTTTGTGTTGTGTTGTGAGTTGTTTGTCACCTTTTGGACACCTTTGAGGGTGTTCTATAGGTGTTGTTATGTGTTTGTGATTGCCTCCCATTGTTTTCTATGGGTTCGAGTGGTTCGCCGAACCGAACTCGAACTAGACCTCCGTTCGACGAACCAAGCTCGAGCCGACCCGCGACCGGTTCGCTCATCTCTAATTATAACATATGGAGGGCTATAGAGGCTGCATTATAATATATGGAGGACTATGGGGGCTGCATTATAATATATGGAGAACAGTGGGGTGAATTATAATACATAAAGGACTATGGGGTACAGTAAAATATATGGAGGATTATGGGGTGCAGTATAATATATGGAGGACTATGGGGTGAATTATAATACACAGAGAACTATGGGTGCAGTATAATACATGGAGGACTATAGGGGTACATTATAAAACATGCAGGACTATGGGGGCTGCGTTATAATATATGGAAGACTATGAGGTGAATTATAATACATGGAGGACTATGGGGGTGCATTCTAATATATGAAGGGTTATGTGCAGGGGTGGGATTCAGCCGGTTCTGTCTGGTTCGGGCGAACCGGTTGTTAAAATAGCAGCCGTTTCCCCGAACCGGCAAGAAACAGCTCCGGCGATCCGGTTCTCTGTATTCATTTGTGTTAGTGTCTTTAGGACACTAACACAAATGAATCCCAATACCTCCGTACTCGATCCACTTCCGGGTTCAGTGGAGCCTGTCTGCTCCCTGACCTGGCATGCAGTGATGCGCTAACGCTGCAGAGGTCACGACAGTGTGGTGAGGTAGCTCATCCTCCTGCCAGTTGCCAGCATCAGTGTACAGAGTGCCGCGAAGGAAGACAGAGGAGAGGCCGCCGGTGCTTGGAGCAGGTAAGCGCTCAGTGAGCCAAAGATGCAGGGAGAGGAACCGCATAAGATGGGAACTATATGGGAAAAGGAGCCATATGGGACAGGATCTACAGGGGAAAAGGAGCACATGGGATGAGATCTGCAGGAGAAAAAGGCCATAATGGGATGGGATCTGCAGGGCAAAGAGGCCATAATGGGATGGGATCTGCAGGGGAAAGAGGCCATAATGGGATGGGATCTGCAGGGGAAAGAACCCATAATGGGATGGGATCTGCAGGGGGAAAGGAGTCACATAGGATGAGATCTGCAGGGGAAAGAGACCACATGGGATGGGATCTGTAGGGGAAAGGAGCCACATGGGACGAGATCTGCAAGGAAGAGGAGGCTGCATAAGATGGGAACATTATGGGAAAAGGAGCCATATGGGACAGGATTTGCAGGGGAAGAGGAGCATATGGGATGAGATCTGCAGGAGAAAGAGGCAATAATGGGATGGGATCTGATGGGGAAAGAGGCAATAATGGGGTAGGATTTGCAAGGGAAAGAGGCCATAATGGGATAGGATCTGCAGGGGAAAGAGGCCATAATGGGATGGGATCTGCAGAGGAAAGAAGCCATGATGGGATCTGCAGAGGAAAAAGACCATAATGGGATGGGATCTGCAGAGGAAAAAGACCATAATGGGATGGGATCTGCAGAGGAAAAAGACCATAATGGGATGTTATCTGCAGGGGAAAGAGGCCATAATGGGATGGGATCTGCAGGGGAAAGAGGCCATAATGGGATGGGATCTGCAGGGGAAAGAGGCCATAATGGGATGGGATCTTCAGGGGAAAGAGGCCGTAATGAGATAGGATCTTCAGGGGAAAGAGGCCATAATGGGATGGGATCTTCAGGGGAAAGAGGCCATAATGGGATAGGATCTGCAAGGAAAAGAGGCCATAATGGGATGGGATCTGCAAGGGAAAGAGGCCATAAAAGGATGGGATCTGCAGAGGAAAGAGGCCATAATGGGATGGGATCTGCAGGGGAAAGAGGCCATAATGGGATGGGATCTGCAGGGGAAAGAGGCCATAATGGGATGGGATCTGCAGGGGAAAGAGGCCATAATGGGATGGGATCTTCAGGGGAAAGAGGCCGTAATGGGATAGGATCTTCAGGGGAAAGAGGCCATAATGGGATAGGATCTGCAAGGAAAAGAGGCCATAATGGGATGGGATCTGCAAGGGAAAGAGGCCATAAAAGGATGGGATCTGCAGGGGAAAGAGGCCATAATGGGATGGGATCTGAAAGGGAAAGAGACCACATGGGATGGTATCTGTAGAAGGAAAGGAGCCACATGGGATGGGATCTGCAGGGGAAAGAGACCACATGGGATGGGATCTGTAGGGGGAAAGGAGCCACATGGGATGAGATCTGTATGGGGAAGGTCATCTGTTCCAATTTTATTAGGGCTCCTTTAGTAATATTTTTTAAAAATTGTAGAAAAACCGTTTAATATAATATGACTGACAGTGACTGGAACAATTGGTACTGAACAGGAGAGTGAAGGTATAAGCGGGTAAGAAGAGA
Source organism: Anomaloglossus baeobatrachus (assembly GCF_048569485.1). Classification (NCBI taxonomy): domain Eukaryota; kingdom Metazoa; phylum Chordata; class Amphibia; order Anura; family Aromobatidae; genus Anomaloglossus; species Anomaloglossus baeobatrachus. The sequence continues at coordinate 354,865,883 of NC_134357.1, forward strand.
TTTTACTTTAAATTATTTGTATTTTTTGGTTGAGGAAAATGTGTGAAAATGGGTGTGGTTTTGAAATGGGCGGGGTTTACAGAGAACCTGTTAAAAATTTGAATCCCACCCCTGGTTATGTGAGACCCCTTATACTATATGGAGTGGTATGTGGGGGCCATTATAGTATTTGCAAAGCTATATACGAGGGGGGGGACAAAGATACAAGCATGTGATGGGAACGTTTTGAGGGTTCTTCCCTCAGCACCCAGCTTTCCCATGCTCTGCTATACATCTTTCCCTCAGCACCCAGCTTTCCCATGCTCTGATATCATGGGAAAGCTGGGTGCTGACAGAAAAAGGGATTTCAGATCATGGGAAACCTGGGTGCTGAGGGAAAAAGCCCAGTGTCAGCCACACTATTCCATACCCCGAGTGTCAGTGCCATTATCCCCTACCCCGAGTGTTGGTGTACGGTTGGGGGGGGGGGGCTTTGCATCGGGGACCATCAAACTCTAGTTACGCCACTGGTACTATGGCAACGATCTGCACCTGCGATTATCATTGCAGGTGGCCGATCCAGCCAAAGGGGGTCTTTTAACCCATTTTAACCTCTTAAATACAGCTGTCGTGATTAACAGCAGTGTTTAAGGGGTTATTCAGCCCCGGTCAGTTCCAAACCAGTCAGGGCTCATGCCCGTGGGTGTCAGCTGTCATGTATAGCTGTCAACAGTGGGCGGCGCTATTCACTTATTCCTTACTGTCGTTTTAATATAGCAAAAAAGTAACCCAACAGCCACTGACTTAACATGTATTTGCGGTCGCTAAAGGGTTAAATAACAGCTGCTGCTCCTGCTGATGGTCACGGAATGTTGAGGTTTATGACATCACACATGCATTATGACATCACACACATTGTATCAGGAGCTGCAGGGCCCACATTCCATTTCAGCTTTGTTCCTAGGGAAGAAAGGTAAGTCTGCTCCATGTCTCCTCCTGTTGTGTCTTTCATTCTCTTCTATCATCCATTTCTCTTTTCTTTTTATTCATTAAGGAGTCTTTATTCTATGTAATACAAGCAGGGCCAAACAAATAGTGACACCCTGAGATTAGGTCACATCCGAATCTTACAGCAATTCTATCAATAGTAAAGAGATAAATCCCGTCACATCCTGTATATCAGAGTGCAGCAATGACAATCATTTACCAATTCTCCACCTCATTTTATTGGTTTCTGCAATCCCATCAAGTTAGGTCCACCAGCCCTGAATCTGTCTCTTCCCATCCTACCCCTGGTATATGGGCAGAGCCATCTACCCCCGGGGGAGGGCGAATTTATTGTGGAGTGAAAGGTAAACCCCTGATCACTCCAAAAAATAAACCAAGAAGAGACGGGATGACAGAGGCACCATCACACCTCAGGCCTCTGCCCATGCTGGACAGGTTGGAGAGCTGAAGTAGCAAATAAAGAAATCTGTTACTAGAATGGATGGAATAGTTAATAAAACAATTCATGCTCTTTATGAGGCGGTTGCTCACGTTATGGAGGCAGCCCTTCAGAACAGAGGGGCTCTTTCCCTGTTAGCCATTGAAGCTGGAACTTGTGCTGTTATAGGTGAGGAGTGCGGCTCCAGGGAGTGATGGATCCCTTCTCCTGGATGCTCTGTCACAGTTTGGTTACACAATATACTCTCAACTTTGCTAAAGCCCAATGATTGTATTGTATTGATTTTCATTGCTTGAAAAATATTAATGTTCTATGTTTCTCATTGCAGAAAATGAATTACACATTGGAACCACAGGAAGAATGACAGCACAGCTACAGAGTCGACGTCTGGACACGCACATACATTTATTCACATACAGTCATATAACAATCTAGATCATCAATATAACTCTTCAAACCCTGTGTGTGTCACCAGGTGTTTGTATCTATCTATCTATCTATCACCTATCTTTCCATCTATTATCTCTCAGTCCACACACACATACATTTATTCAACTATAGTCATATTGCAACATCAACATAACTCTACAAACCCTGTGTGTGTCACCAGGTGTTTGTATCTATCTATCTATCTATCTATCTATCTATCTATCTATCCATCTATTATCTCTCAGTCCACACACACGCATATACATTTATTCACATTGGAACCACAGGAAGAATGACAGTACAGCTACAGAGACGACGTCTGATAGCAGAGTTCCACTACTCATCTCATAATAGGTGGGATGCAGGTCTGGACAGCAGTCATCATCCTATTAGATATACACGAATGAATGTATGTGTGACTGTGTATGTATGCTTTATTAAAGATGGGGCAAATGCCCAGGGGTCTCAGGGCTGGGTTGAGTTATAGTAAGGACTTAAACCTTAGATAACAAATGTCCACGGAGTGGTTCTTGTGATAGGACCCACGACTGGACAGCTGTACTCACCCTATTAGATATATAGATAAGAATGAATGTATGTACCGTGTTGCTCCAAAAGATGGATGACGGCTTATTTTCAGGGGTTGGTTTAACTGCAATCCCCAATTATTCTTGAAAAAAAAAAACAACTAACATTTATTCAACTATAGTCATATTGCAAACTGGAACATCAACATAACCTACAAACCCTGTGTGTGTCACCAGGTGTTTGTATCTATCTATCTATCTATCTATTATCTCTCAGTCCACACACACGCACATTCATTTATTCAACTATAGTCATAGTGCAACATCAACATAACTTCACAAACCCTGTGTGTGTCACCAGGTGTTTGTATCTATCTCTCTATCGATAGTACTACATCTTTGTATATGTGTTCTCTGGGTCAGGTTTTCAGGTGGCTGGAGAGATGGCGGGTTTGGCCACCTACATACCCTGCCCATGGGTGTGTCACATGACAGGTCACATGTTCTAAAATGTAGATTGTCTGCTATATGGTTCAGTATCAGGAGGTTGTTCCACCTACATACCCTGCCCATCTGTGTATGGGTGTGTCACATGACAGGTCACATGTTCTAAAATGTAGATTTTCTGGCATATGGTTTAGTGTCAGGAGGTTGTTCCACCTACATATCCTGCCCATCTGTGTATGGGTGTGTCACATGACAGGTCACATGTTCTAAAATGTAGATTGTCTGTTTGGCATATGGTTCAGTGTCAGGAGGCTGTTTGTGTCTGAATCCTCTAGGAAGAATCCTCTAGGAAGAAAGGATTCGAGAGGCCTGAGCTGGACCATTTGGAGAGGCTTGAAACCTCTAGTAGGGACCTTCTGAGGGAAGTGATGGTTCAGTTCATCTGAGTGGAGTGAGACCCTTCCACTCTTGTGCGGGTTATGATGTAGTTTTAACCAACTGCTGGACTGGTAATGAAGTGTGTTCTTGTGTGCTACCTCAAAGACGCAGCAAAGTGAGGACCCTCATCAGGTGAGGACCCCCATCAAGTGAGCAGGCAAACTCTCACACTATCCTCTAGGTATAATCTATTTCATTCTCAATCTATAATCTATCACCTATCTAGCTACTATCTATTCCACTTTCTATCTATTAGCTATCCACACACACACTGTATACTTATAGCCTGACTCCTCTTCAGCCTTAGACTCCTGTAGTCATGTTAGGGCTTATTTTCAGGGTGGGTCTTATTTTCGGGGAAACACGGTATAGGTATGTATGTATGTATGTGTATGTTTGATTAAAGATAGTGTGAATGCTTAGATGAAGTGGCAACTATGAGGCAGCCAGGAATGGATGTGATATCCCATGATCTGTGCAGACTAGCTGTACATGTCGTGATATATGGGCTGTCTTCAGGGGTCATTTCACGATAGGCAGGAACATAGATAGATAGATAAAAATGAGTGTGTGTGTGTGTGTGTATGCAGCGCTGAAGTGGCCACTATGATGCAGCCAGGAATGGATGTGTCATCCCATGATCTGTGTAGACTAGCTGCACACTTCGTGAACTACGGGCTGTTGAGCGGTCATTTCATGATAGGCAGGAACATACAGAGGCACCAATGAGGCAGCCAGGAACGGATGTCTGACATCCCATGATCTGTGCAGACTAGCTGTACACGTCATGAAGTATGGGCTGTATTCATTTCACGATAGGCAGGAACATAGATAGCGGATTACTCTGGGGAGTGATTCCTGTGATGGGATGCAGGTCTGAACAGATGATGTCATCCTATTAGATAGATAACAATGAATGTATGTGTGTATGCTTAGATGAAGTGGCAACTAAAATGCAGCTAGTAATGGATGTCTGACATCCGATGATCTGTGCAGACTAGCTGTACATAGGGCGTTGGTCCAGGGAACTAGTCTGATTGCCGTATGTGGAGTCAGGAAGGAATTTTTTCCCCATGGGGTTTTTCGCCTTCCTCTGGATCAACATGTTAGGTCATGGGCCATTTCACAATAGGTAGAACATAGGTAGCTAGGTGACATAATGTGTAATAATGAAATTATATTGGAATATTAATCAGAAATAAATTATCTGTTTAATAACAAAATGCTTTTCTGACTCATTCATGAACAATGTGCTAAAGAAGAGGCACGGCCATCGGCCAGCTGAGCCAAGCTGCTCTGCATCCAATCTCACTGAGAAGAATGGGCCAAAATGTCAGCCTCTTTGTGTGCAAAACTGGTAAAGGCATCCCCCAAAAGACTTGCAGCAGTAATTGCAGCAAAAGGTGGTCGTACCAAGTATTAATTCAGGAGGGCTGAACACAGGGGCATAACGACCGTGGTCACCATTGCAACCAGGCCCGGCAGGCTAGGGGCCCACTCTGCAGATTAGCAGCCAGCTCCTTTCTGTGAGAGTAGCTGCATTGTGTTCTGTGGCAGACCACGCGGCTGCTATATGACCCGTGAGTCAGGAGGGCCCAGTGTCAGCGGCACCGGGTCCCCCTCGCCAGTCATTGCGCACAGCAATGATGGCCCGTGCCACTCCATGCTTCATCATTCTACCCCTGTGCCTGCGCGGTGACATCACTCCTGTGCAACTACAGTGCTGAGGCATGCAGAGTGCAGGATGCTGACTGGAGAAGAGGTGAGTACTTTTTTTTTTTTAAAATCAGTGTGTACACGGTGGCCAGAGGCCTAGGGGGCTGCATTATACATGGAGGCCTGGGGGGCTGGCTGCATTATACACGGAGGTCTGGATGCATTATACACAGAGGTCTGGGGGGCTGGCTGGATTATATTTGGAGGCCTGGGGGCTGGCTGCATTATACATGGAGGCCTGGGGGGCATGGAGGTCTATGGGGCTGCATTATACATGGAGGTCTATGGGGATGCATTATACAACATGAAGGACACTGTAGACATGGACTATAGGGGTGCATTATACATGGAGGAGTATGGGGCTGCATAATACAATATGAAGGTTTATCGGGCTGCATTATAATACATATAGGACTATGGGGGCTACATTATGATATATGGAGGACTGTGGGGCTACCTTATACATGGACTATGGGGGTGCATTAGAAAATGTGGAGGGCTATGGGGTTGCATTATAATATATAGAGGACTATGTGGTTCAGTATAATATATGGAGTACTATGGTGTGCATGATAATATATGGAGATCTGTGGGGTGAATTATAATACATGGAGAACTATGGGAAATACATTATAATACATGGAGGACTATGGGGGTGCATTCTAATATATGAAGTGTTATGTGGGACCCTTTGTACTATATGGAAGGCTATGTGGGGGCCATTATTGTATTTGGAGAACTATATTGAAGGGGTGACAAAGATACAAGCATGGGATGGGAACGTTTTGTGCTGAGGGAAAAAGGCTCTTTCCCTCAGCACCCGACTTTTCCATGCTCTGATATGGGACAGCTGGGTGCTTAGGGAAAGATGTATTTTGGAGCATGGGGAAGCTGGGTGCCGAGGACAAGATGGATATCAGAACATAGGAAAGCTGGGTGCTGATAGAGGGATTTCAGATCATGGGAAACCTGGGTGCTGAGGATATAAGACAAGTGTCAGCGTCATTATCCCGTACCCTGAGTGTCAGTGTCATTATCCCGTACCCCAAGTGTCGGTGTTCATGGAGGGGGGCCGAGATCCAAACTTTGCACCGGGGCCCATCAAACGCTAGCTACGCCACTGAATGGGCTTATGTAATGCAAACCAGGGGAAGACTAATACAATTTTTGCAGGAAGACCCTTAAGCATATAACACGTTAAGAGCTCTGAATAGAGTACACATATACTACAGGATAAATGACTCATTCACCTCTCTAACCAGAAGCGAGAGCAAACTGTTCATGAATTATGTCTGTCCTGAACCACTATCCAGAAAGACCGTAATAGGGACATCTAGGCCCCCAACCTTAACCCTTGCAAGTATTAAACATTGAGATACCGTAGTGGAGGAAATACGTAGACTCAGGTTGAAATCCGCCCATCTGACCTGGGACTAAAGGCTGCTTTACACAAGATGATCTATCGTGCAATAGATCGTCGGGGTCACGGTTTTTGTGACGCACATCCGGCATCGCTTGCAACGTTGGCCTGTGTGACACCTCCAAGCGACGCAGTATCGCTCACAAATCGTGAGTCGTGTACTCGTCGCTCGGTTTCATAATCTTGTTTAATTAAAATGGCGCCGGTTGCTCATCGTTCCCGGGGTAGCACACGCCGCTCCGTGTGACACCCCAGGAACAATGAACAGCAGCTTACCTCTGTCCCGTGGCACCCACCGGCTATGTGGAAGGAAGAACGTGGGCGGGATGTTTACATCATGCTCATCTCCGCCCCTCCGCTTCTATTGGCCGGCTGCCGCATGACGTAGCTGTGACGCCGAACATCCCTCCCACTTCAGGAAGTGGACGTTCGTCGCCCACAGCGAGGTCGTCCAGAAGGTAAGTACGTGTGACGGGGGTTAAACGAGTTTGTGCGCCACAGGCAGTGATTTGCCCGTGACGCAAAAACGACGTGGGCGGGTACGATCGATTGTGAAATCGCACAATTGATCGTCCCGTGTAAAGCAGGCTTAAGAGTTTTCCGACTGCCGTTTTTCCTTGGGCATGGAGGGGCAAGTACTAACAAAGTGTCCCTTTTTGACACACAAAAAACAAACTCCTCCCCTTTTAGGAGTAGAGGAGTTTCTGCCCCATGTGCCTCCAAGCTGCATGGTCGCTGGTGAGGTCTCTAGAGGTAATGTCGGTATGTCGGTACAGTGACCCCCTCCCAGAGAGTCTTGGTTTTATGAGACTTTGCCGGAAACGGTGATCAATACGTATTACAAGAGACATGGCACACTCAAGTGAAGGTGAAGTGTCATACATTACCAACGCTTCCTTAACCCTTTCGGGTACACCCTGGAAAAACTGGCTTTTGAGCACAAGGTCGTTACACTGAGCGTCAATTGATTAGCGTTAGAATTCAGCGCAATACCCCTCTGCAGGCCAATTCCCCTCTTGCAGTGAATCGATTTTAGACTCGGCTAAAGATAATTTGTCTGGATCATCATAGATGAGCCCAAGTGCTGAGGAAAACCCATCCACTGACAAAGGTATCGGTGACTAAGGGGGCAATGAAAAAGCCCATGCTTGTGGGTCCCAACTCAAGAGCAAGATCACAATTCCCACCTGTTGTGCCTCACTACCAGAGGAGTGGGGATGTAGATGGGAGTAACATTTACATGCTTCTCTAAAGGTACCAAACCGGCTGCGCTCCACCAAAAATCTTTCCATGAGGGACAGTTTGGGTTTGGATCATCCAGTAATCACAACAGATTGTGGCGGCGTGGAGAGACAAGAACTACAAGCAATTGCCTCGATAGTGCAGCAACTGGGTCCATGCTGCAATATAAAGTATGGCCAGCTATAATGTCACAAAGACTATGGGATAACCGGGAACTGGGGCTACTAAGCTGTGCCTCAAGCTAGGGAGTCCTATGTTATCCCTAAGCTCAGGGATACTCCTGAAGGTGGAGAGGCCTGAGTCTCCTTCCTGGCCCTGCATCTGACCATTCCTGATATGATTAACCCTCCCTTCCCTCCAGGATGGGGCAGGAGTGTGTTGAAAACCACAGATAAAGACAGACAACGGAAAACCAAAACTCTGTCACAGAGTATGCAGTAACAAAGGTAAGGATAATAAGAGATTCAGGAGGAAAAACAAGTGTAGAAAGGAAGTATAAAACAACAGGGGTAAACTGCACAACCGTTCCAAGCAATAGGCACACCTGAAGCACACCTTTCTCTAGAGTGTATGGCACACCGCACCTCACAGAACAGCCCAGAAAAACTACATCTGGAATGGGTAGAAGGATTCAACCAGCATGGGGAGCAGATGTGATATTTCCACCCCAACATGTGATTAAAGGAGTAAGGAGACTAGCAGAGATTAACTGTTGCTAGCCTGCCTATTTATCAGCACACAGCAGGCTAACGCTCAAGTCTGCCTGTGTTGATCCCAGACATCAGAGAAACAATCAGGCTGAGTGTCCGAATCTGCAATCTGAACAGAGCCCAATGCCACCATGACAGGCGACAAAGTTTGTGCAAATTTCCGTGTGACAGTGACAGCCCCTTCCAGTTATATATGTTGCCTATCCAGGGCCCTTTTCAGTTGTATATGTCCACCATCCTGGGCCCTTCCCACGTATATTTGTTGCCCATCCAAGGCCTTTTTCAGGTATATATTTCCCCCATCCTGGGCCCCTTCCAGGTATACTTCTCCCCCATCCTGGTATATATGTCATCCATCCTGGGCCCCTTTCTTGTATATATGTCACCTGTTCTGTCGCTGTTCTCTAAAGGCCACTTTACACGCTGCGATCTCGCTAGCGAGATCGCTAGCGTGCGTACCCGTCCCCATCGGTTGTGCGTCAAGGGCAAATCGCTGCCCGTGGCGCACATAATCGCTCGGACACTTCACACTACTTACCTGCCTAGCGATGGCACAGTGACCAGCGAACCGCCTCCTTTCTAAGGGTGCGGTTCATTCGACGTCACTAAGCGGCCGCCCAATAGAAGCGGAGATGAGCGGAACGTAACATCCCGCCCATCTCCTTCCTTATTGCCGGCGGCCGCAGATAAGGTGAGGTTCCTCGTTCCTGCGGTGTCACACATAGCGATGTGTGCTGCCGCAGGAACAACGAACGACATCGTACCTGTAGCAGCAACGATATTTGGGAACTGGACAGCATGTCAACGAGCAACGATAAGGTGAGTATTTTTGCTCGTTAGCGGTCGCCCATACGTGTCACACGCAATGACGTCGCTAACGAGGCCGGATGTGCGTCACGAATTCCGTGACCCCAACGACATCACGTTAGCGATGTCGTTGCGTGTAAAGCCCCCTTTACACATAAAAAACCCCAGACATTCTTCTCACCTTCCCCCCGCTCCTATGATGCATGTTGCCCTCTTCTGTAGCCAGCTTAGAAGCGAGCAGCTATGGGCGACACATGATATCATTGCCATCTAACCCCAATGCCTGCCACGCTAACTTCAGCTGCGGGCTTCTGATTGGCCAGAGGCGTGTATTGCGCTGCAATGCATTTCAGTTGAATATGTGTCCTCAGGTGCGCATCCTGCTGATATAGGAGCTGACGGACATCCTCCAGCACATATCTGGTCACGGTCGCTCTCTCTATGACCGCTATCGTTAGGCCACTGTCTACAACACTATTATAGTATCATTAAACAGCTGTATTTGAATGATCTCAGGTTTATGCCTTGTGCAACTCACTATCATAAAGCACCACCCTATTTCTTCAATCATCCTGTATAATAGACTAATGCGGGCGTCACACGAGACGATCTATCGTGCGATATGTCGTCGGGGTCACGATTTTCGTGACGCACATCCGGCATCGTTTGCGACGTCGTTTTGTGTGACACCTCTGAGCGACTTTGAATGTTCGCAAATCGGTTACAAATCGTGTATCGTTGACATGTCGCTCATTTTTAAAAAGTCGTTTATTTTTCTTTGCGCCGGTTGTTCATTGTATCCGGGGCAGCACACATCGCTCCGTGTGACACCCCGGGAACGATGAACACAGCTTACCTGCGTCCCGCGCTCCCGCCGACTATACGGAAGGAAGGAGGTGGGCGAGACGTTTACGTCCCGCTCATTTCCGCCCCTCCGCTTCTATTGGCCAGCCGCTGTGTGACGTCACTGTGATGCTGAATGTCCCACCCCCTTCAGGAAGTGGATGTTCATCGCCCACAGCGACGTCGCTCAGCAGGTAACTACATGTTACAGCGGTTTAACGACTTTGTGCGCCACAGGCAACTAATTGCCCGTGACGCACAAACGACGGGGGCGGGTACGATCGCTCGTGTGATCGCACGATAGATCGTACCGTGTGACGCCCGCATTAGGGAAGGATAGGAAAAGCCTTCATGAAGCAGAGGAGCTACGAAAGCATAATAACGGGTGCCAACCTCCGTGTTGTTAGGGATTAGGGTGTTATTCTGCATAGAGACTTTCTTTTCGTGAACTATAGCTACGATATGTACTAATCTTTTTGTCCAGTTGACATTTCTACTGGATAGGTGATAACCTGTTCTTCAGTGGGTGTCCGACCGGTGGGATCTGCACCAATTGGCAGTGGGACATTTTTGTATCCAATGGGGAACTTTTCTACCTGTTACAAAACTGTTGCGGCACGTCTGATGACCGACCACCGCTCCATTCATTTCTATGGGTCGGCTTGAAAATGCCAAGCACAGCTCTTAGCAGCCCCACAGGAAATGAATGGAGCATCGGTCAGGGGTGATCACTACCACTCCATCCTAACTGGGGTAAAAATTCCTGTACTGTGCATGTCTCAGCGGCCGGACCCCACTGATCAACAGGTCACCTGTTACGTGAATAGGTTTTAAATGTTTTCACCAGACAACCTCTTTTAGGGTTGCATCTGTAAAGTGGTGTGAGGCAGTAGTTAAGGGCGAGGTACTGATTCTGGACGCGCTGGCACACTACATAAATCCTGGTCCTGGCTGGGTATGTGGACTTTGACCATGTGGAATGGGAACCCCTGCAGGCCGCATACTGCCACTGGTGTCAGCTGGCTAGGACTGGATGATGACTAACACACAGAAGGAGACCAACTATTCACGTTATGCTTGTAGGTGCTTGCGGGAGTGAACACAATGACCACAATATGGCTCGACCTGAGGGGCGTAACTAGGCAACTACCTAATCTTCAGTACAGCCTCTGATGGTGATGATAGGCTTGTGCTGGAAGGCAGCTGCTAGGTGCCACTGTCACAGGTGTGTCACAGTTGACAGACAGTCCTGTGGTGTCCGGCTATAGAAGGTCACATAATTTGGCTGCATAGACTGCTCCCTGACATTCTATTATTTCTGGTTGGTTTTCATCACTTTCCCTTTAGGACTCTGCGGAGTTCCTCAGCCTGTCAGCTGCATTTCATCACCACTCCCTTTGGTGTCTTTATATACCTTCACTTTCTATTACTCTGTGCTGGTGATAATTCTTATACCCTTTACAAGGCTTCAGTGTAGGCAGTTGGCTTGCATACATCTGGAGAATCTTTTTGGTTGTTGCAGTTCCTCTCCCTGAAACATCTGGAGATAATTGTTTGTTTACTTCCCAATTGTTTTTTATCCCTGTATCTTCTTTAGTGCTTAGCGGGGTTGACCAAGCGCTCATCCAATCCTGACTAGGGCCTACTTCAGGGTCAGCCAGGGTCAGGTATCTGGCTTGGCGCACAGGTATGGAACACAGTGGTATGCTTGGTCAGGGGTCACCATCTTCTACTTCCCTAGACACAGTGTTTTCCTTTTACTGTTCACTTAGTAATTCCCCATACATAGCGTGACAGCTACTCGGCACTCTGAGAGGTGACCCCAGTGGTATGGAATTCAAGCACAGGCACAGATGCAAGCAGGAACAGTCTCTGTTGGCTGATGCAGACTGAACAGCTGGTTTAGGTAGGTTAGTATGGAGGGTACGGCTGATACGGCAAGTGCCGGATGTTATACACTGGGAGGAGCGAGAGGCCGGATGTTATACACCAGGGGGTGAGGGGTCAGATGTTATACACCAGGTGGAGCGAGGGGCCGGATGTTATACACCAGGGGGCAAGGGGGCCGGATGTTATACACAGGAGGCGAGGGGCCAGATGTTATTCGTAGGGGTCGAGGGGCTGAATGTTATACACTGGGGGTTGGATGTTATATGTTGGAGGGAGTCAAGGGATCGGATATTTTACACGGGGGGGCTGGATGTTATTGCAGCACTCCACAGGTCAGGGGGTTAGCCGGGCCATTGAGGGTCAGGTCTGGTGGCCTTGCCCGGTTACGTTGCCCCGAGGCGTGCACAAATGGAGGGGAAAGTTGGGTGATGGGGGATGGTTTGTCATGACGCCACCTGTGGTACGCGGCCAGGTATTTAGCCGCCGCTACAGGGATCCTCGCTGGGGCCGGTGTTAATGCAGCCTAGGTGTTGTCGCTCCCCACAGGTGGAATGGGCCCCAGGAGGACATTGGAGGATGGCAGTGGTGCAAAATGGTAGTCCATGGGAGCGCCGAAGTGCGGCGCGACGGCGTCGGTAATCAGAGTCTCAGTCAGCAGCTGCGATTCCAGGTTTCTTTACTCACTGATTGGATGCTGCACCCCGGGTACTGGTCTCTGTCATCACGAGCTCCGGTCAATCCCGGGTCCGTTGGAGGCCGCGGTACACAGTGGGCCCTTCTTCATAGCACTACTTGTTGCGGGTCCCTTTGGCGTGGAGCACTCAGGGTCCCGTCTCCTCTAAATTAAAGTTCTTTCCCGTATGTCGGTGGCGCGGGTATCCTTTGGACTTGGCTGTGATCGAATCGCCAAAGCCCTGGATGTCACTTGACTCTGGAACCGTGGGTGGCATGGAGCCCCCGTCTGGCAGATTTCGATGGGGCAACTTGGAGTATACGCCACCATAAGGGTTCTGAGCCCTTTTCTGCGCTGGCCCCGAGGGAGGAATCAAGCTCTCCCCTCGGCGGCTATTAAACTCCTTCGTCCCACTAGAGCTACCGGGTAACACGTCCTCTCTTCTCCTCTCCCGCTCCAGAACTCCTTGTTTTCTGTAGTGATGGCTCCTAACTCCCCCTGGTGGCTGCTCCTCCCCTCACCCAGGTCCCTAAGCTAGTGGATTGGGGTTCAAATAGTGATGGCGTCTAGTAAACACCACCCTATAAGAGACCTTTTTTTATATTCGACCCTAGCCCAGTCCCCAGTGGGGAAGGGGCAACCCATATGTGTATGTGATTGTGTGGTGAAACCGGTACCGACCTCCTCTGGATCCAGGATAGGTACTACACTAAGTGAGGTGCAGTAGCATGTGGCGACCAAAGCCTCAGGGGCGCCACATTATACACCTGGGGCGAATGGCCGGATGTTATAAACATTTGGTGGCGAGGTGCTGGATGTTTTACACCGGGGTGAGTTGCCGGATGTTATACATTGGGAAAGGGGGCGAGGTGCCGGATGTCATAGTTATGCAGCGGGGAAAGTAGAATAAATGAAAACCCAAATTGAACATTTAAAGGGCTTGTCCATTACTGTCTAATCCCTACTTAACCCCTTCAGCCCCCAGCCTGTTTTCACCTTAAAGACCCGGCCATTTTTTGCAATTTTTACCAGTGTCAGTTTGACAGGTTATAACTCTGGAACGCTTCAACGAATCCTGGCGATTCTGACACTGTTTTTTCATGTCATATTGTACTTCATGTCAGTGGTAAATTTAGGCCGAAATGTTTTGCGTTTATTTGTGAAAATTTTGGAAATTTGAAAAGTTCGCAATTTTCAAAATTTGAAATTTTATGCCCATAAATCTGAGAGATATGCCACACAAAATAGTTATTAAGTGACCCCATTCTAAAATCTGCACCCCTCACTCTCTTCAAAACCTCATCCAATAAGTTTATTAACCCTTTAGGAGCTTCACAGCAACCAAAGCAATGTAGAAGGAAAAAATGAAAAGTTTACTTTTTTACACAAAAATGTTGCTTTAGCCATAAAATTTAGCATTTTCATAAGAGTATCAGGAAAAATGCACCATAAAATGTATCATGCATTTTCTCCTGAGCATGCAGATACCTCATATGGGGTGGAAATCAAATGTTTGGGCACACGGCAGGACTCGGAAGGCAAGGAGCGCCATTTGAATTTTTGAGTGCAAAATTAGCTGCACTCATTAGCGGATGCCATGTCGGGTTTGAAGACCCCCTGAGGTGCCTAAACAATGGAGCTCCCCCACAAGTGACCCCATTTTGGAAACTAGAGCCCTCATGGAATTTATTTAGCTGTTTAGTGAGCACTTTGAACCCCTGGAGGCTTCACAAAAGTTTGTAATGTTCAGCCGTGAAAATATTTTTTTTTTTTTTACCACAAAATTGTTTTTTCAAACAGGTAGATTTTTTTATTCACAAGGGTATCAGGAAAAATGCACCATAAAACGTATTGTGCAATTTCCCCTGAGTACACAGATACCTCATATGTGGTGGAAATCAATTGTTTGGGCGCACGGCGGGGCTCAGAAGAGAAGGAGCGCCATTTCACAGCAAAATTAGTTGGAATTATTAGCGGACGCCATGTTGCGTTTGGAGACCCCCCTGAGGTGCCTAAACAATGAAGCTCCCCCACAATTGACCCCATTTTGGAAACTAGACCCCTCATGGAATTTATCTAGCTATTTAGTCAGCACTTTGAACCCCTGGAGGCTTCACAAACGTTTGTAATGTTCAGTCGTGAAAATATATATTTTTTTTACCACAAAATTGTTTTTTCAAACAGGTAGCTTTTTTATTCACAAGGGTATCAGGAAAATATGCATCATAAAACGTATTGTGTAAGTTCTCCTGAGTACACAGATACCATCTGTAAAGTGGTGTGAGGCAGTAGTTAAGGGCGAGGTACTGATTCTGGACGCGCTGGCACACTACATAAATCCTGGTCCTGGCTGGGTATGTGGACTTTGACCATGTGGAATGGGAACCCCTGCAGGCCGCATACTGCCACTGGTGTCAGCTGGCTAGGACTGGATGATGACTAACACACAGAAGGAGACCAACTATTCACGTTATGCTTGTAGGTGCTTGCGGGAGTGAACACAATGACCACAATATGGCTCGACCTGAGGGGCGTAACTAGGCAACTACCTAATCTTCAGTACAGCCTCTGATGGTGATGATAGGCTTGTGCTGGAAGGCAGCTGCTAGGTGCCACTGTCACAGGTGTGTCACAGTTGACAGACAGTCCTGTGGTGTCCGGCTATAGAAGGTCACATAATTTGGCTGCATAGACTGCTCCCTGACATTCTATTATTTCTGGTTGGTTTTCATCACTTTCCCTTTAGGACTCTGCGGAGTTCCTCAGCCTGTCAGCTGCATTTCATCACCACTCCCTTTGGTGTCTTTATATACCTTCACTTTCTATTACTCTGTGCTGGTGATAATTCTTATACCCTTTACAAGGCTTCAGTGTAGGCAGTTGGCTTGCATACATCTGGAGAATCTTTTTGGTTGTTGCAGTTCCTCTCCCTGAAACATCTGGAGATAATTGTTTGTTTACTTCCCAATTGTTTTTTATCCCTGTATCTTCTTTAGTGCTCAGTGGGGTTGACCAAGCGCTCATCCAATCCTGACTAGGGCCTACTTCAGGTTCAGCCAGGGTCAGGTGTCTGGCTTGGCGCACAGGTATGGAACACAGTGGTATGCTTGGTCAGGGGTCACCATCTTCTACTTTCCTAGACACAGGGTTTTCCTTTTACTGTTCACTTAGTAATTCCCCATACATAGCGTGACAGCTACTCGGCACTCTGAGAGGTGACCCCAGTGGTATGGA
This sequence comes from Anomaloglossus baeobatrachus, assembly GCF_048569485.1. Lineage (NCBI taxonomy): Eukaryota > Metazoa > Chordata > Amphibia > Anura > Aromobatidae > Anomaloglossus > Anomaloglossus baeobatrachus. Next base: position 354,881,685 of record NC_134357.1, read on the forward strand.
ATTCAAGCACAGGCACAGATGCAAGCAGGAACAGTCTCTGTTGGCTGATGCAGACTGAACAGCTGGTTTAGGTAGGTTAGTATGGAGGGTACGGCTGATACGGCAAGTGCCGGATGTTATACACTGGGAGGAGCGAGGGGCCGGATGTTATACACCAGGGGGTGAGGGGTCAGATGTTATACACCAGGTGGAGCGAGGGGCCGGATGTTATACACCAGGGGGAAAGGGGGCCGGATGTTATACACAGGAGGCGAGGGGCCAGATGTTATTCGTAGGGGTCGAGGGGCTGAATGTTATACACTGGGGGTTGGATGTTATATGTTGGAGGGAGTCAAGGGATCGGATATTTTACACGGGGGGGCTGGATGTTATTGCAGCACTCCACAGGTCAGGGGGTTAGCCGGGCCATTGAGGGTCAGGTCTGGTGGCCTTGCCCGGTTACGTTGCCCCGAGGCGTGCACAAATGGAGGGGAAAGTTGGGTGATGGGGGATGGTTTGTCATGACGCCACCTGTGGTACGCGGCCAGGTATTTAGCCGCCGCTACAGGGATCCTCGCTGGGGCCGGTGTTAATGCAGCCTAGGTGTTGTCGCTCCCCACAGGTGTAATGGGCCCCAGGAGGACATTGGAGGATGGCAGTGGTGCAAAATGGTAGTCCATGGGAGCGCCGAAGTGCGGCGCGACGGCGTCGGTAATCAGAGTCTCAGTCAGCAGCTGTGATTCCAGGTTTCTTTACTCACTGATTGGATGCTGCACCCCGGGTACTGGTCTCTGTCATCACGAGCTCCGGTCAATCCCGGGTCCGTTGGAGGCCGCGGTACACAGTGGGCCCTTCCTCATAGCACTACTTGTTGCGGGTCCCTTTGGCGTGGAGCACTCAGGGTCCCGTCTCCTCTAAATTAAAGTTCTTTCCCGTATGTCGGTGGCGCGGGTATCCTTTGGACTTGGCTGTGATCGAATCGCCAAAGCCCTGGATGTCACTTGACTCTGGAACCGTGGGTGGCATGGAGCCCCCGTCTGGCAGATTTCGATGGGGCAACTTGGAGTATACGCCACCATAAGGGTTCTGAGCCCTTTTCTGCGCTGGCCCCGAGGGAGGAATCAAGCTCTCCCCTCGGCGGCTATTAAACTCCTTCGTACCACTAGAGCTACCGGGTAACACGTCCTCTCTTCTCCTCTCCCGCTCCAGAACTCCTTGTTTTCTGTAGTGATGGCTCCTAACTCCCCCTGGTGGCTGCTCCTCCCCTCACCCAGGTCCCTAAGCTAGTGGATTGGGGTTCAAATAGTGATGGCGTCTAGTAAACACCACCCTATAAGAGACCTTTTTTTATATCCGACCCTAGCCCAGTCCCCAGTGGGGAAGGGGCAACCCATATGTGTATGTGATTGTGTGGTGAAACCGGTACCGACCTCCTCTGGATCCAGGATAGGTACTACACTAAGTGAGGTGCAGTAGCATGTGGCGACCAAAGCCTCAGGGGCGCCACATTATACACCTGGGGCGAATGGCCGGATGTTATAAACATTTGGTGGCGAGGTGCTGGATGTTTTACACCGGGGTGAGTTGCCGGATGTTATACATTGGGAAAGGGGGCGAGGTGCCGGATGTCATAGTTATGCAGCGGGGAAAGTAGAATAAATGAAAACCCAAATTGAACATTTAAAGGGCTTGTCCATTACTGTCTAATCCCTACTTAACCCCTTCAGCCCCCAGCCTGTTTTTACCTTAAAGACCCGGACATTTTTTGCAATTTTTACCAGTGTCAGTTTGACAGGTTATAACTCTGGAAAGCTTCAACGAATCCTGGCGATTCTGACATTGTTTTTTCATGTCATATTGTACTTCATGTCAGTGGTAAATTTAGGCCGAAATGTTTTGCGTTTATTTGTGAAAATTTTGGAAATTTGGCGAACATTTTGAAAATTTCGCAATTTTCAAAATTTGAAATTTTATGCCCATAAATCTGAGAGATATGCCACACAAAATAGTTATTAAGTAACATTTCCCACATGTCTGCTTTACACCAGCGTAATTTTTTAAACAAATGTTTTTTTCGTTAGGAAGTTAGAAGGGTTCAAAGTTCATCAGCAATTTCTCATTTTTCCAACTAAATTTGCAAAAAATAAATTTTTTAGGTACCACATCACATTTGGAGTGATTTGAGAAACTTAGGCGACAGAAAATACCCAAAAGTGACCCCATTCTAAAATCTGCACCCCTCACTCTCTTCAAAACCTCATCCAATAAGTTTATTAACCCTTTAGGAGCTTCACAGCAACCAAAGCAATGTAGAAGGAAAAAATGAAAAGTTTACTTTTTTACACAAAAATGTTGCTTTAGCCATAAAATTTAGCATTTTCATAAGAGTATCAGGAAAAATGCACCATAAAATGTATCATGCATTTTCTCCTGAGCATGCAGATACCTCATATGGGGTGGAAATCAAATGTTTGGGCACACGGCAGGACTCGGAAGGCAAGGAGCGCCATTTGAATTTTTGAGTGCAAAATTAGCTGCACTCATTAGCGGATGCCATGTCGGGTTTGAAGACCCCCTGAGGTGCCTAAACAATGGAGCTCCCCCACAAGTGACCCCATTTTGGAAACTAGAGCCCTCATGGAATTTATTTAGCTGTTTAGTGAGCACTTTAAACCCCTGGAGGCTTCACAAAAGTTTGTAATGTTCAGCCGTGAAAATATATATTTTTTTTTTTACCACAAAATTGTTTTTTCAAACAGGTAGATTTTTTTATTCACAAGGGTATCAGGAAAAATGCACCATAAAACGTATTGTGCAATTTCCCCTGAGTACACAGATACCTCATATGTGGTGGAAATCAATTGTTTGGGCGCACGGCGGGGCTCAGAAGAGAAGGAGCGCCATTTCACAGCAAAATTAGTTGGAATTATTAGCGGACGCCATGTTGCGTTTGGAGACCCCCCTGAGGTGCCTAAACAATGAAGCTCCCCCACAATTGACCCCATTTTGGAAACTAGACCCCTCATGGAATTTATCTAGCTATTTAGTCAGCACTTTGAACCCCTGGAGGCTTCACAAACGTTTGTAATGTTCAGCCGTGAAAATATATATTTTTTTTACCACAAAATTGTTTTTTCAAACAGGTAGCTTTTTTATTCACAAGGGTATCAGGAAAATATGCATCATAAAACGTATTGTGTAAGTTCTCCTGAGTACACAGATACCACATATGTGGTGGAAATCAGTTGTTTGGGTGCACGGCGGGGCTCACAAGAGAAGGAGCGCCATTTCACAACAAAATTGGTTGGAATTATTAGCAGACGCCATGTTGCATTTGGAGACCCCCTGAGGTGCCTAAACAATGGAGCTCCCCCACATGTGATGCCATTTTGGAAACTAGCCCCCCCATACAAAAAAATGAGTTTGGCGAAATAAAAAATACGGACGTCAGTAAAAAAAAATAATAAAATAATGAGCGCCTGCAAGTGACACTTTGGCAAGTGCCACACGTGAGAGCAATGCACGAATCTCGCATCGCATCATCCAGCACAGCCGCATACTCCTGTCTGGAAGAGAGCGACCGTGCCGGATGCGGTGTGAGACTCGTACATCGCTCTCATGTGTGGCACTGGGCTGTCCCTTACAATATTCAGTAAAAAATACTGTAGTTGACGATTACTACAGTATCATTTTACTGGACCTAAACTAAGTTTATTTGTATTTCTTAGTTTACAGAAAAAAAATTAGGACGCACGCACGGAGCCAAAAAGGGGGGGGGACTAGGTGGGTTGAAAAAAAAAGATGGATGGAGGATGGGAGAGGGCACAGCGGAGAATGGGAGAGGGCGCGGCGGAGGATGAGAGAGGGTGCGGCGGAGGATGGGAAAGGGTGCGGCAGATGGAAGAGCGGTGGAGGATGGGAAAGGGCGGGCAGCAGATCAGGGTGAGGTGGTGGAGGGGGCAGCAGATCGGGGAGGGTGAGAGGTGGGGGAGGGGGCTTCAGATGAAGAGGATGGGAGAGAGCAGGCAGCAGATCAGGGAGGGTGAGAGGTGTGGGAGGGGGCTTCAGATGAAGAGGATGGGAGAGAGCAGGCAGCAGATCAGGAAGGGTGAGAGAGGGGCAGCAGATCAGGGAGGGGGGCAGCAGCTGATGAGAGAGAGTGGAAAGCAGATCGGGGAGGGCGAGATGGAGGAGGGGGCAGCGTGCAGCAGATCGGGAAGGTGAGATGGGGGATGGGGCAGCGTGCAGCAGATCGGGAAGGTGAGATGGGGAGGGGGCAGCAGATCGGGAAGGTGAGATGTGGGAGAGGCAGCGTGCAATAGATCGGGAAGGTGAGATGGGGGAGGGGAGAGCGTGCAGCAGATCGGGAAGGTGAGATGGCGGAGGGGGCAGCGTGCAGCAGGTCAGGAAGGTGAGATGGGGGAGGGGGCAGCGTGCAGCAGATCGGGAAGGTGAGATGGCAGAGGGGGCAGCGTGCAGCAGATTGGGAAGTGAGATGGCGGACAGCGGGCAGCAGAGCAGGGAGGGTGAGCTGGGGGAGAGCGGGCAGCAGATGGAGAGGGTGGGAGATGGTGGAGGGGGCAGTAGATGAGGATGGGAGAGAGCGGGCAGCAGCTCACGGAGGGGGAGAGATCAGTGGCAGATGGAGGCGGCTGCAGCAGATAGAGGAGAACGGCAGTGGAGGCAGCGGATCGGGGGATCGGCGGTGGATCGGGGGATCGGCGGCAGGGGCTTACCAGGGCACTTGCAGGGATCGCTCCCCTCGGCTTCCACGGACGGAGTAAAGCAGAGGGGAGTGGTCACCAGCTGCACTGATATGGCTGGATTTCAATGTTTCAGCCATTTTCAATGGCTGAAGCATAAAGGGCGCTTTACACACGGGGGGTCACGTAAGTGACGCACATACGGCATCGTAAGTATGATTGTAGCGTGTAAAACCTCCGTGCAATTGCGATTGAACGAAAATCCGTTCATCGCATGCACATCGTTCATTTCTCAAAGATTGAACGTGCGGTTGTGCAATGTTCCCGAGGCAGCACACATCGCAGTGTGTGACACCCCGGGAACATTGAACGACAGCTTACCTCCGTCCACGGCTCCCGCCGACAATGCGGAAGGAAGGAGGTGGGCGGGATGTTTACTTCCTGCTCATCTCCGCCCCTCCGCTTCTATTGGCCGGCTGCCACGTGACGTCGCTGTGACGCCGAATGTCTCTCCCACTCCAGGAAGTGGATGTTCGCTGCCCACAGCGAGGTCGTATGGACGGGTAAGTACGTGTGACAGCTTTTAATCGATTGTGCGGCACGATCAAAAAATTGAAAGTGCCGCACATACGATGGGGGCGGGTCACATCGCATACAATATCGTATGCGAAATTGAAAGGTGTAAAGCAGATTTTACAGTGGCTGTGATTGGCTGAGATGTGTTCGTCAGCCAATCACAACCTCCGTAGGTCCGGCGAGGAGGTACCACCCCTCCTGAGGTCAGGCAGAGGTCCCCTCCTGCCTGAATCTAAAGTTTGTGTGAACCGATTGCACTCACCGTGGCTCCGGGGCCGTGATTTCGCCATGACTTACTGGGTACGTCATGGGTCGTTTAGCACCATGTCACCATGACGTACCCAGTACGTCAAGGGTCGTTAAGGGGTTAAACAACACTTTATATGGATATCTTTGAGAAATTGCTTTCTTCTTGCCACTCTTCCATAAAGGCCAGATTTGTGCAGTGTACGACTGATTGTTGTCCTATGGACAGACTCACCCACCTCAGCTGTAGATCTCTGCAGTTTATGCAGAGTGATCATGGGCCTCTTGGCTGCATCTCTGATCAGTCTTCTCATTGTTTGGGATGAAATTTTTGAGGGACGGCAGGAACTTGGTAGATTTGCAGTGGTATGATACTCCTTCCATATCAATATGATCGCTTGCACAGTACTCCTTGGAATGTTTAAAGTTGTGGAAATCTTTTTGTAACCAAATCCGGCTTTAAACTTCACCACAACAGTATCATGGACCTGCCTGTTGTGTTCCTTGGTCTTCATGATGCTATCTGCGCTTTACACAGAACACTGAGACTATCACAGAGCAGGTGCATTTATACGGAGACTGGATTACACACAGGTGGCTTAGGCTAGGTTCACATTTCCGTCAATTTGTATCAGTCACAATCCGCGGCTCTGGTAAACAACTAAATCCGTTTGGCAGATTCCGTTGTTCCCATATACTTGTATGAGCGGCGGATTGTGACTGATGATGCTGCGTTGCATCCTCCGCCCAACTGATCAGTCGTGGAACGACTGACCGTCGGGCGGCAGCATTGCAGCATGTAGCGTTTTTTTTGAGCAGCGGAATCCTTTTGATTCCGTTGCGCATGCTCTCTCTCGGCGGCCAAACGATCAGCTGATCGCCCGGCTTCTGTGAGCGATCAGCAGATCACCCGGCGGCCGGCTGTTGCGAGCGATCAGCTGTTCACCCCGCGGCCAGCTGCTGTGAGCGATCAGCTGATCACCCGGCTGATCGCTCTCATTAGCCGTCCTCCGGGTGATCAGCTGATCTCTCACTCTCTCACGTTTTACAACGGAGTCCGACAATGAATTCTTATTCTTGTCATCCGTTGTACAACGCATCAGTCACAAGCGTCAAGCAACGCATGTGACTGACGAAAAACAACGGAAATGTGAACCTAGCCTTATATTTATCATCATCAGTCATTTAGGACAACATTGGATCATTCAGAGATCCTCAATGAACTTCTGGAGTGAGTTTGTTGCACTGAAAGTAAAGGGGCCGAATTATATTGCACGCCCCACTTTTCAGTTTATTCTTTGTTACAAAAGTTTAAAATAAGCAATAAGTATCGTTAAACTTCACAATTGTGTCCCACTTGTTGTTGATTCTTCACCATAACATTAAAATTTTTATCTTTATGTTTGAACCTTGAAATGTGGGAAAAGGTTGAAAAATTCAAGGGGGACGAATACTTTCGCAAGGCACTGTATATATGTGTGCGTGTGTGTGTATGTGTGTGTGTGTGTATATATGTGTGTATATGTGTGTCTGTATTTATCCTCCTCAGAACCAGCAATCCCTCTTTGCTACTGCTCTGGTCTATGTTTGCAGCAGTGATGTCATAACTAAAACATGTGACTGCTGGAGCCAATCACTGAGCTCAGCTGTCACGCCAAGGTAGATGGCGTCAATTGCAGAGCTCTGGGATTAGATAAAGTGGTCACGTGTGACATTATTACTGCAGCCTGTAAACATAGACGGAGCAGCAGAGAGACACCACTGGACCAGGTGAGAATGAGTAACTCTGATTTTATTATTTTTTCCCAGTGAAACATGATGAACACAACAAAACTTCAAATGGTAGAATGGAAGACCCCAAGAGGCAGTGGGGAGGTCTGGGAGGGGGGGGCATGGTCAATTCTTTCATAGGGGCCTTTGCTCTCAGTGTCCGCGTATGCCCCTGGAGGATTTGTTTATTATTATTATTTTTATTTTTTTTAATCAGTGAGTACACAGTGGCCAAAGACCTATGGGGGTGCATTAAACGGTAAGGGGGCTGTATAATATAATATGAAAGACAACTTATACATACTTTAGGGGTGCATTATAATACATGGCGGTATATGGGGTGCATTAAAATATATGGAGGCCTTTGGGTGTGCATTATAATACATGGAGGCCTACGGAGTGCATTAAATGGTATGGGGGCTGAATACTATAATATGAAGGACCATGGGGTGCATTATAACTAGAGTTGAGCGCGGTTCGTGGTTCATGGTTCTACAGTTCGCGGTTCGAATGATTTTGGGGGGTGTTCTGGATCGAACTAGAACTCAAGCTTTTTGCTAAAAGTTCGTTAGCTCAAGTTACGTTCGAGAACGGTTCTATCAGCAAAAAGCCAAGCTAATTACTAGCTGGCTTTTCACTGTAATAGTGTGAGTCACTTTGTGACTCACACTATTATGAAATTTCAGCGTATAGTGTGCGGGGGCTGCGCGTTCAGATCACTGCTGCTGGGATAATGGTGATCGCGATTTTTTTTTTCTTGTTTCTTTTCTTCCGTCCCTAAGTGCACGTGTAGTAGGCCTGGCCAGCATATCAGCCAATCCCAGACACACACACAGCTAAGTGGACTTTTTGCCAGAGAAGCAAGGGCATGTGTCATAGGCTGTCCATGTCACATATCCTTGCATTATAAAAACGAACATTTTGTTCCAGCACGGCATTTTCTGCCTTCTGCGTCTTGGTGTCAGTCACCTCTCACACAGCTCCTGTCGCCGGTCCTGCTGTGTACGCTATACACACAGCGTTCTACAGATTAGGGACAGAATTTTATTTCAGCCCTTTTAAGGGCTAATTCCAGCTGGCTCAGAGCCATAGGTGACAGTCAGGTCCGTGGAAACAGTTTTTAACAGGTACAGATAACAGCGTCTGTGTAGCTAAGCTAAGGGACTTCCTTGCTGCATTTCACCATTAGGAGGCATAGAAAGTGAGGCTTCCTTTCCTCTACACTGACCCACAACCCGGCCACTGTACCCTCCTGCCCTTTTTAGCAAAGCCATTTTAATTGCAGAGTGCTGCCAGTTAGTGCCATCCAAAGAGTGGCTGTTGGACTCCATTAGTGTCCCACTGGTGCCAAGCAATTTCCAGCACCTCTGCATTGCACCCTCAAGCTCATTTTTACTAAGCCATTATAATAGCAAACACTGAGGAAACTTAGTGGCATCCTAAAAGTTGCTGCTGGACTTCATTAGTGTCCCACTGGTGCCAAGCAATTTCCAGCACCTCTGCATTGCACCCCAAGCTCATTTTTACTAAGCTATTATAATTGCAAACTGTGCTGCCAGTTGAAGGGCCATAGTTGAATTGTCAGGGATAGTCTGTGTTGTTTCTTCTGATACAGAGAAAACCTCGCATCACCTCTTGTGGGTGCTCAGGAGAAAAATAAGTCTAACAGTATAAGAACTCCGGCACACTCACTATCACCCTTAGAGACACAGTAAATAGGAAGACGTGAAGTTGATGTCAAAATCCTTTTCTTTTTATTTTGTAGTGAAAAATGTGCAAAAAGTGCTGTACAATAGTCCGCCAATCACAACGTTTCGGCCAATTTGGCCTTCTTCAGGTCGGACAGGCTGAATACAATATATACAAGAGAACAAAACAAAAATACAGGACATCCATCAGTATAGAATATTGGAACATATTAAGATACGATAAGATACATATTAGGGTAACAGATAGTCAAATGAGAGACAATGATATAGAATCGTGGGTACACTGAGTTAGCAAACGCGTCAGCATAAGTGGTTTAAAGTGAAGTAGGGAAGAAACGCATTGAAAAATGTTACTAACCAAAACTAGTATTCCCATGCGTCCATAGTAATATGCGTGCGTATGTATGTTATAGACACCATGTGGCGTATATGGTAAAGAGGCTCACCTTAAGAATAGAGGGACACTAAGTGGATGAATATACACAGGACACTATTGCTTGACCTATGGTATAATAGAATTGGTCATATTATGAAATAATGGCGTCAGGATGCCATGTTTAAAAGATTGTTGTGTAAACGTACCAATGCTGGGATGCTGTATGGATCAAAATATGCAAAATAGCCAATTTCGGAATGCACTATAGGTAGAGGATGGCACTAAGGAAAGATAATAAATGTATAGAATAAAGAAGATCGAGACTATGTGTGGATTGAAGTGCAATGGTTACCTGTTATAAAAAGACGCATCAATCCCAGACATTGTACTTAATCAGTAATGTGGTGGTGCATGGTCATGCACAAAGGGTCTGGATTACATCGGAGCCAACACCTATAGTAGATGACATATATCCTGTTATATATGATCAGTAGGAGAGTGAATGTCATAGGGGGTGACAAAAAATCGTAAGTTACCTCAGTGATCTATAGTATGTGGATAAGTCTCTGACGTAATCGGGAGCCTAAGATGGCCTGTGGAATGCGGTAATTCCTGTTCAAGGACAAGAAAGAAAAAGGGAAAATGGAAGAAGAAAGGACAGGGAGAAAAGGGAGAAAGAGGGGAAGGAAGAAATCAAAGAAAAGAGAGAAGAGAAGAGAGGAAAAGAGGAGAAAGAGGAAAAGGGAGGTTGGGAAGAAAGGAAAGAAGGGTGAAAGAAGGGGAAAAAGGAAAAGAAGAAAGTAACAGGGGGAAGAAGAAAAGGGAGAAGACAAAAGAAAGAGTGGAGGAGAAAAGAGAAGGAAGAGTGGTGGAAAGGGGGGGAGAGAAAGGGAGGAGAGAGGAGAAGATGAGAGAAGAAGAACCAAAGAGAATGAGAGGGGAGGTGTAGTGCAAGGGAGAAAAGAAGAAAGAAAAGAAAAGAGAAAATAAAGAGGGGGGGAGAGATAAAAAGAGAAAGAGAGAGAAAGAGAGAGGGAAAAAAAAGAGAGAGAAAGAGAGAGAGAGAAAGAGAGAGAGAAAAAGAGAGAGAAAAAAAGAGAAAGAGAGAGAGAGAAAGAGAAAGAGAGAGAAAGAGAGAGAAAGAGAGAGAGAGAGGTATGAATAAACATAGAGGATAGACAGACAGATAGTTATGGTATACCTGGAGTAATGTGCTGGGACCAAGGGTAAGAGGCCACAATATGGTCACAAAATGATCAGCAATTGGAAGAAGATGGGTGCTGGTCCAGGTAACTACCTGACTGTATAAGAGAAAAGGGGAGGATTTTGGAAAAAAGAAAAAAGAAAGAAGGAAAGGATATTATGAGCCATGAATGACGGAAGAGCACAGTAGGAAAGGGACCAGTACCTGAGACTCCACTGGTATTTGGTCTGGATAGGGGTCCCTGGGATGTAGTGGTAGGAGTCCGGGTAGCTGGTGGATTGAGAATAAGAGGGAGGAGGGATCGCTATGTAAGTATCTATGGCCTAGTGATCATGTCCCAATCATCAAGATGAGCCACTTACCATGTGCCTGCGTGGTAACGGGAGTGAACCGCACGTCCTATAGGTAGTGAAACCTGTGTGTGAATGATCTATTTAACAAGGACGGTGTCGCAACGTCACTTCCGGTTTTGGGCTGTCAATCAACAATGGAGCCGGAAACGCATAACCGCGCATGCGCGGAGGGAAGAATGCACGAGCCAGTTGTTGTGGGAGGTGGTTGCCTGGCAATAGGCGTCATGCCACTGGGTGGAGCGTAGGGTGGGAGTGTTAGAACGCTCATGTGCCTATGAGGGCGTGTTTGCAGGGCACATAGTGATGCCGGCCGATGGTCCCAGATGGAAGCAGGGCATAAGTGCAGGGGCGAGTGAAAGGCTAGTGGTGGCCCAGGATCATATATAAGGTGCCCCACCACAGAGATGATGTTAGTTCTGTAAAGGAGCAAAAAAAGGGGAAAATTAGAAGACATAAAATGCAATAGAGAGCACATATAACGTCAAACCAGTGAATGACATCTATTATAGGTACATTATTGTTGCTGTGAAGATGAGGTGTATTATCAGCTGTATAATGAATGTCATAATAGTGCAGTAATTAAGTAACATTGTCAACATCATTACCAGATAAAGGACTCTGAGAATTCTATGCAGGAGATGGCATGTATGTATACATAGAGGGAGAAAACATATTAGTACATTATGTTAATACATGATGGAAAAACCCTTGGTCCCAGCACATTACTCCAGGTATACCATAACTATCTGTCTGTCTATCCTCTATGTTTATTCATACCTCTCTCTCTCTCTTTCTCTTTCTCTCTCTTTCTCTTTTTTTCTCTCTCTCTCTTTTTCTCTCTCTCTTTCTCTCTCTCTCTTTCTCTCTCTCTTTTTTTCCCTCTCTCTTTCTCTCTCTCTCTTTCTCTCTCTCCTCCCTCTTTATTTTCTCTTTTCTTTTCTTTCTTCTTTCCTCCCTTGCACTACACCTCCCCTCTCATTCTCTTTGGTTCTTCTTCTATCATCTTCTCCTCTCTCCTCCCTTTCTCTCCCCCCTTTCCCCCACTCTTCCTTCTCTTTTCTCCTCCACTCTTTCTTTTGTCTTCTCCCTTTTCTTCTTCCCCCCGTTACTTTCTTCTTTTCCTTTTTCCCCTTCTTTCACCCTTCTTTCCTTTCTTCCCAACCTCCCTTTTCCTCTTTCTCCTCTTTTCCTCTCTTCTCTTCTCTCTTTTCATTGATTTCTTCCTTCCCCTCTTTCTCCCTTTTCTCCCTGTCCTTTCTTCTTCCATTTTGCTCCTTTACAGAACTAACATCATCTCTGTGGTGGGGCACCTTATATATGATCCTGGGCCACCACTAGCCTTTCACTCGCCCCTGCACTTATGCCCTGCTTCCATCTGGGACCATCGGCCGGCATCACTATGTGCCCTGCAAACACGCCCTTATAGGCACATGAGCGTTCTAACACTCCCACCCTACGCTCCACCCAGTGGCATGACACCTATTGCCAGGCAACCACCTCCCACAACAACTGGCTCGTGCATTCTTCCCTCCGCGCATGCGCGGGTATGCGTTTCCGGCTCCATTGTTGATTGACAGCCCAAAACCGGAAGTGACGTCGCGACACCATCCTTGTTAAATAGATCATTCACACACAGGTTTCACTACCTATAGGACGTGTGGTTCACTCCCGTTACCACGCAGGCACATGGTAAGTGGCTCATCTTGATGATTGGGACATATTCACTAGGCCATAGATACTTACATAGCGATCCCTCCTCCCTCTTATTCTCAATCCACCAGCTACCCGGACTCCTACCACTACATCCCAGGGACCCCTATCCAGACCAAATACCAGTGGAGTCTCAGGTACTGGTCCCTTTCCTACTGTGCTCTTCCGTCATTCATGGCTCATAATATCCTTTCCTTCTTTCTTTTTTCTTTTTTCTTTTTTTAAAAATCCTCCCCTTTTCTCTTATACAGTCAGGTATTTACCTGGACCAGCACCCATCTTCTTCCAATTGCTGATCATTTTGTGACCATATTGTGGCCTCTTACCCTTGGTCCCAGCACATTACTCCAGGTATACCATAGCTATCTGTCTGTCTATCCTCTATGTTTATTTATACCTCTCTCTCTCTTTCTCTTTCTCTCTCTCTCTCTCTTTCTCTTTTTTTCTCTCTCTCTCTCTCTCTTTTTCTCTCTCTCTCTTTTTTTCCCTCTCTCTTTCTCTTTCTCTCTCTCCCCCCTCTTTATTTTCTCTTTTCTTTTCTTTCTTCTTTCCTCCCTTGCACTACACCTCCCCTCTCATTCTCTTTGGTTCTTCTTCTCTCATCTTCTCCTCTCTCCTCCCTTTCTCTCCCCCCCTTTCCCCCACTCTTCCTTCTCTTTTCTCCTCCACTCTTTCTTTTGTCTTCTCCCTTTTCTTCTTCCCCCCGTTACTTTCTTCTTTTCCTTTTTCCCCTTCTTTCACCCTTCCTTCCTTTCTTCCCAACCTCCCTTTTCCTCTTTCTCCTCTTTTCCTCTCTTCTCTTCTCTCTTTTCTTTGATTTCTTCCTTCCCCTCTTTCTCCCTTTTCTCCCTGTCCTTTCTTCTTCCATTTTCCCTCTTTCTTTCTTGTCCTTGAACAGGAATTACCGCATTCCACAGGCCATCTTAGGCTCCCGATTACGTCAGAGACTTATCCACATACTATAGATCACTGAGGTAACTTACGATTTTTTGTCACCCACTATGACATTCACTCTCCTACTGATCATATATAACAGGATATATGTCATCTACTATAGGTGTTGGTTCCGATGTAATCCAGACCCTTTGTGCATGACCATGCACCACCACATTACTGATTAAGTACAATGTCTGGGATTGATGCGTCTTTTTATAACAGGTAACCATTGCACTTCAATCCACACATAGTCTCGATCTTCTTTATTCTATACATTTATTATCTTTCCTTAGTGCCATCCTCTACCTATAGTGCATTCCGAAATTGGCTATTTGCATATTTTGATCCATACAGCATCCCAGCATTGGTACGTTTACACAACAATCTTTTAAACATGGCATCCTGACGCCATTATTTCATAATATGACCAATTCTATTATACCATAGGTCAAGCAATAGTGTCCTGTGTATATTCATCCACTTAGTGTCCCTCTATTCTTAAGGTGAGCCTCTTTACCATATACGCCACATGGTGTCTATAACATACATACCCACGCATATTACTATGGACGCATGGGAATACTAGTTTTGGTTAGTAATATTTTTCAATGCGTTTCTTCCCTACTTCACTTTAAACCACTTATGCTGACGCGTTTGCTAACTCAGTGTACCCACGATTCTATATCATTGTTTCTCATTTGACTATCTGTTACCCTAATATGTATCTTATCGTATCTTAATATGTTCCAATATTCTATACTGATGGATGTTCTGTATTTTTGTTTTGTTCTCTTGTATATATTGTATTCAGCCTGTCCGACCTGAAGAAGGCCAAATTGGCCGAAACGTTGTGATTGGCGGACTATTGTACAGCACTTTTTGCACATTTTTCACTACAAAATAAAAAGAAAAGGATTTTGACATCAACTTCACGTCTTCCTATTTACTGTGTCTCTAAGGGTGATAGTGAGTGTGCTGGAGTTCTTATACTGTGTGTTGTTTCTTCTGCTGTCAATAAAGCTAGACCACCTCTGCAATCTACACCACCTCTCAATTTTTACTACCACATTTTAAGTGGACAATCTTGTCGCTATCAAAATGAGTGGCAAAATGACAGATGCTGGTGGAAAGGGGAACAGGCGTGTTGGAAAAGGAAAAAAAGTTTGTGTCCGTGGGGAAGGTGGCAAAGCTCCATTAACATCTGCTGAAGATAGGCCATCTTCCAGCAAAAGTAAGATGTCTACTACTTTCCGTGGACAATCAGATGTGCTCCCTTTTTTCCGTACACGAACAACTGGAACAAAGGTAGATGATGCCCAAAAAAAGAACATGCTTGAATGGATCTCAAGTGCTCCAACAAGTGCCCTCTCCTCCACCTCAACTACCGCATCATAAAAAAAAACAGTCCTCTGAGTTGTCATCCCAATCACACTTGCTTTCTCCCAGCTCTCAAGTCTCCCTCCGCCCTGCACAGTATGGTGGAACAGAGATGGCTGAGTCTGCAGAGCTGTTCAGTCACACTATAGCCTGGGAATCAGAGGTCTGCTCCCAAGCTACAGTGAGTACAGACCAGGAAATGGTCTGCAGTGATGCCCAGAACCTTTGTGACTCAGATTCAGGCCATGATAACCAAGTTTCTGAGCATAATGTTGACCCTTATTCACAAACTGTAACACCTGTTGTTATAGACAATGAGGAACATACTGATGACGATGAGACGCAGATACCAGATTGGGATGACAACTTAAATATTCGGTCAGGGAAGGAAGAGGCTCGGTCTGAGGGTGAGGGGAGTGCAAACACAACGCTTGATGAGGAAGTTCTAGATCCCACCTACTGTCAACCCACAGTCAGGCACTCGAGGAGGTCAACAGAGGTGGTGGAGGAGGATGCAACTGACGACGAAGTTACCTTGCGCCTTCCTGGACAGAGGAGGAGTACTGGTAGCACGTCTACAACTGCATCCTCAGCCACCACTCTGCCTCTGAGCACTAGTCGGGGTGGATCAGCAGGTCACATGTCCTCTAAGCCTTGCCTAGCCTGGTCCTTTTTTGACCTTGCAAAGGATCGCCCAAATCATGTGATCTGTAAAATTTGTCGGGAATCTGCTAGTAGAGGCAAAAACCTCAGCAGTTTGACAACTTCTTCCATGAATCGTCACATGACTAAATATCATATTTCCCAGTGGGAAGCTCACGGTGCTGCAATGCGGCCTAGCGGAGCGGACCATCCACCGCCTGCCCCTTCCAGTGCATCCGCGCGCTCCTCATCTTCTAGGACTGTGGGGACAGCTGTCACACCTGGTTTTCCATGCACAACTTCCCCCACTGTAACCGCAACAGGCAGTTTGCTTGGTAGGTCGTCAGTTGGTTTGGAAGGGGAAACAAGTGCGTGTGTACAGCTCTCTCAGACATCGATAGCACCAACGTTGGATGAAGGCAACACCATGTCTACGCCTGCAGTTTCCTCACAAACCTGCATTTTTCCAGGGACACCCTACTCACCACTGTCTACACACAGCAGCCAGATCTCTGTCTCTCAGATGTGGACAAATAAAAGGCCATTTCCTGCGACCCATGACAAAGCTAAGAGGTTGACTTTATCCCTCTGTAAGCTCTTTGCTACCGAAATGCTGCCTTTCCGCCTGGTGGACACACAGGATTTTAGAGACGTTATGTCTGTCGCTGTGCCCCAGGACCAGATGCCCAGTCGCCACTACTTCTCTAAGAAAGGTGTGCTTGCGCTACACCAGCATGTCGCACACAACATCACCGCTTCTGTTGTGAATGTTAGTTATGTTTTGGCTGCTGGGAGGCTCCCTCTGGTGGCCAGGAATGGTTTGGACTTGGACCAGGTGTGTTGTGCAGTGGGTGTTTCCTTTGCTAACTCTCTGCTTATTTAAGTCCTGGTCTGATTGCAGGCTGTTGCTGGATGTCAGTTGTTCTTTGTATCTCCAGCCTGCTTAATCCTGCTTTACACCACATCTACTCCAGATAAGTGCTTGCTCTTTATTTATTGTCTGGTTCTTTTGCCTTTGTGTACTATCAGGAAGTTGTTATTTTGCAGGGTTTTTCTCTGGTCACCATCAGTCCCTTTCCTGTCCTTTCCTATTTTAGTCAGTGGGGGCCTCACCTTTTGCTAATCCTGCCATCTACCTGTGTATTGTGTTTTTCCTATATCACCGCAGTCTTTGAATGTGGGGGGCTTGCTATTCCTGTCTATTTTCTGAGGCAGATAGTTATTCATCTTTCCTACCTTGAGGATAGTTAGTTCTCCGGCTGGGTTCGCGGTGCACAGGATGTTAGTTCACCCCTCAGCTACTTCTAGTTGTGATGGTTAGTAAGGGGATGGCGGCCAGATTAGTTGCCAATGCTCTTGTCACTTTTTGCCAATGATTTGTCGTGGTCTTCCATGGTTCCGGATCATAAGAGTACATCCGGCCAACAAATTTAAAGGGTACTCTTAAGAAGGAAAAAAAAAAAAAAGCTGCTGAGAAAATATATATATTTTTTTTTTTGGTGTTTTTCCTCTTCTTCTTTGGGTTCTGTCGAAGATTTCTTTTTCTAGCATGGATGAATTGGGTGAGCGTGTTGCTCATCTTGATGCTAAGGTTCGTCATATAGAGTCTTATCTTGCACAGACTCCCCTTGCAGAGCCTAAGATTCCTGTTCCTGAATTTTTTTCGGGAGATAGGGCGAGATTTTTGAGCTTCAAAAATAATTGTAAATTATTTTTTGACCTGCGCCCTAAGTCCTCAGGGAATCCCGTACAGCAGGTTAAGATTGTTATCTCCTTGCTGCGTGGTGACCCTCAGGACTGGGCCTTCTCTTTAGCGTCTGATGATCCGATTCTCAATGATGTGGACTCCTTTTTTCAGGCCTTGGGATTATTATATGACGAACCCAATATTGTGGACCAAGCAGAAAAGGTCTTGTTGTCCTTAACTCAGGGTTTGGATTCTGCAGAAACGTTTTGTCAGAAATTTCGAAAGTGGGCGGTCCTTACCAAATGGAATGATGATGTGCTTGCGGCTCTTTTTCGCAAGGGTATTGCTGATGCTGTGAAGGATGTAATGGTAGGATTTCCTGTCCCTTCTGGTCTTGATGCCTCTATGACCTTGGCCATTCAAATTGATAGGCGTTTACGTGAGCGCAGGAAGATATTTGCTGGTTTTGTGCCTGTGGAACAGCCTTTGGAGCCTATGGAGTGTGATAGGGTCCTTTCTAATGCTAGTCGGCAAGGGTTCAGACGGAAGAATAGACTGTGCTTCTATTGTGGAGACACTTCTCATAACATCTCTGTCTGCCCTAAACGTGAAAGGAGATTGGCTACTTCTGTTACTGTGGGTTCTTTGCAACCAAAGTTTCTTTTGTCTGTCACATTGATTTGCTCATTGTCTTCTTTTTCTGCATTTGCCTTTGTGGACTCAGGGGCAGCGCTCAATTTGATGGATTTTGGGTTTGCTAGGGATTGTGGTTTCCCCATGGTTCCTTTGCAAACTCCTATTCCTTTAAGGGGCATTGATGCTACCCCTTTGGCAGAACATAAACCCCAATTTTGGACCCAGGTGCCTATGAGAGTTGCACCAGCGCATCAGGAAACTTGTACATTTTTAGTATTGCATAATCTACAGGATACCTTGGTACTGGGATTTCCGTGGTTGCAGACCCATAATTCGGTTCTTGACTGGAGATCCTTGTCGATAGCTAGTTGGGGTTGTCAAGGTGTGCATCAGGACCTTTCCGTGTCATCCACGTCTGCTCAGGCAGTTGATGTTCCGGCCTTCTTGTCTGATTTCCGTGATGTATTTAATGACCAGGAATCTGATTCTCTGCCCCCACACCGGGACTGTGACTGTGCCATTGAGTTGGTGCCTGGTTGTAAATTTCCCAAGGGGCGGATTTTCAACTTGTCTGTGCCCGAACATGATGCCATGCGGTCATACATCAGGGAATCATTGGAGAAGGGGCACATTCGGCCCTCATCTTCTCCTTTGGGTGCCGGCTTCTTCTTTGTTGCTAAGAAAGATGGTTCGTTGAGGCCTTGTATTGATTACCGTCTTCTTAATAAGATTACGGTTAAATATCAGTACCCTTTGCCTCTGATGTTTGATCTGTTCTCTAGAGTGAAGAGTGCCAAATGGTTTACAAAACTGGATCTCAAGGGTGCGTATAATCTCATCCGTATTAAGGAGGGTGATGAATGGAAGACGGCTTTTAATACTCCTGAGGGGCATTTTGAGTACCTAGTGATGCCTTTTGGGCTCACTAATGCACCCTCCGTCTTCCAGGCCTTCATGAATGATATTTTTCGGGACCTTATTGGTAAATTTTTGATTGTGTATTTGGATGACATCTTGATTTTTTCTGATGATTGGGACTCTCATGTTGGGCAAGTACGGGATGTTTTTCAGATACTTAAGGATAATGCACTGTACGTTAAGGGGTCAAAGTGCCTCTTTGCGGTGCAAAGGATTTCCTTTTTGGGCTTCATCCTGTCTCCCTCCGCTATCGAAATGGACCCGGTTAAGGTTCAGGCTATTTACGACTGGGTGCAACCAACTTCTCTAAAATACCTGCAGCGGTTTTTGGGGTTTGCTCATTTTTACCGTAAATTTATAGCCAATTTTTCTGCCATTGTCAAACCTCTGACGGATTTGACAAAGAAGGGAGCTGATGCGGAGCATTGAACCCCTGAGGCTATTGTGGCCTTCCAGGAGCTTAAAAGGTGATTCACTTCTGCCCCAGTTCTGCAGCAACCTGATGTGTCTCGCCCATTTCAAGTTGAGATCGATGCCTCATAGATCGGAGCAGGTGCTGTTTTGTCTCAACGAGACGCTACTTCGGGTAAACTTAAGGCCTGTGCCTTTTTCTCTCGGAAGTTTGCTCCTTCTGAACGGAATTATGATGTGGGGAACCGGGAATTATTGGCTATGAAGTGGGCATTTGAAGAGTGGAGGCATTGGTTGGAGGGGGCTAGGCATCAAGTTGTGGTGCTTACGGACCACAAGAATCTCATCTATCTGGAATCGGCCAAGAGGTTGAATCCTCGGCAGGCCAGGTGGGCTTTGTTTTTTACCCGGTTTAATTTTGTGGTCTCTTTTTTGCCGGGCACCAAGAATGTTAAGGCCGATGCCCTTTCCAGGAGTTTCTGCGCTGACTCTTTGGAGGTTGTCGAACCGTCTACTATCCTGAATGATGGTGTAGTTTTCTCGGCTATTTCACCTGATCTGCGGTTGGCACTGGCTGAATTTCAGGGGGATAAACCTGAGAGATGTCCTACAGGGAAACTGTTTGTCCCAGACCAATGGAGAGACCGAGTTGTCTCTGAGGTTCATTGCTCTGTTTTGGCGGGTCATCCTGGCATTTTTGGTACTCGGGATCTTGTGAGACGCTCTTTTTGGTGGCCTTCCCTGTCCCGAGATGTCTGTCGTTTTGTGCAGTCGTGTGGAGTTTGTTCTAGGTCCAAGCCCTGTTGTTCACGTTCTAGTGGGCTATTATTGCCTTTGCCTGTACCTAAGAAACCTTGGACGCACATCTCTATGGATTTTATTTCAGAGCTTCCCGTCTCTCAGAAAATGACTGTGATTTGGGTGATCTGTGACAGATTCTCCAAGATGGTCCACTTGGTTCCCCTATCTAAGTTGCCGTCTTCATCAGAGTTGGTGCCTTTGTGTTTCCAACATGTTGTTCGTTTGCATGGTATTCCCGAAAACATTGTTTCTGACAGAGAAGTACAGTTTGTATCCAGGTTTTGGAGGATTTTTTGCTCCAAATTGGGTGTTCAGCTGTCTTTCTCCTCGGCGTTTCATCCTCAGACCAACGGTCAGACTGAAAGGGCTAACCAGACCCTAGAGACCTATTTACGGTGTTTTGTTTCTGCGGATCAGGATGACTGGGTTTCGTTTTTGCCTCTGGCTGAATTTGCCCTTAACAATAGAGCTAGCTCTACCACATTTGTGTCCCCCTTTTTCTGCAATTTTGGGTATCACCCTAGGTTCCTCTCAGGGCAGCTTGAGGCGTCTGACTGTCCGGGGGTGGATTCGGTGGTCAATAGAATGCAGCAGATTTGGGGGCAGGTAGTGGATAAATTGTTTCAGTCCCAAGAAACTGCCCAAAAGTTTGCCAACCGGCGTCGGACTGTTGGTCCCCGGTTTAAAGTAGGGGACATGGTGTGGTTGTCCTCTAAAAATATTCCTATGAGAGTTCCATCTCCTAAATTTAAGCCCAGATTTATTGGACCTTATAAGATTTCAGAGATTATTAACTCTGTATCTTTCCGTTTGACTCTGCCTGCGTCATTAAGATTCACAATGTCTTCCATAAGTCCTTGTTGAAGAAACATGTGGAGCCAGCAGTTCCTGCAGCAGCGCCTCCTGACCCTGTTTTGGTACAAGAGGATCTGGAGTATGAGGTAGAAAAAATTCTGGATTCCCGTCGCAGTAGGCGTCAGCTTCAGTACCTTGTGAAATGGAAGGGTTATGGGCAGGAGGATAACTCTTGGGTTGTGGCTTCTGACATTCATGCGGACAGGTTGGTTCGCGCCTTCCATCATGCTCATCCCGAGCGACCCGGTGGCGTTGGTGAGGGTTCGGTAACCCCTCCTTAAGGGGGGGGGGTACTGTTGTGAATGTTAGTTATGTTTTGGCTGCTGGGAGGCTCCCTCTGGTGGCCAGGAATGGTTTGGACTTGGACCAGGTGTGTTCTGCAGTGGGTGTTTCCTTTGCTAACTCTCTGCTTATTTAAGTCCTGGTCTGATTGCAGGCTGTTGCTGGATGTCAGTTGTTCTTTGTATCTCCAGCCTGCTTAATCCTGCTTTACACCACATCTACTCCAGATAAGTGCTTGCTCTTTATTTATTGTCTGGTTCTTTTGCCTTTTTGTACTATCAGGAAGTTGGTATTTTGCAGGGTTTTTCTCTGGTCACCATCAGTCCCTTTCCTGTCCTTTCCTATTTTAGTCAGTGGGGGCCTCACCTTTTGCTAATCCTGCCATCTACCTGTGTATTGTGTTTTTCCTATATCACCGCAGTCTTTGAATGTGGGGGGCTTGCTATTCTTGTCTATTTTCTGAGGCAGATAGTTATTCATCTTTCCTACCTTGAGGATAGTTAGCTCTCCGGCTGGGTTCGCGGTGCACAGGATGTTAGTTCACCCCTCAGCTACTTCTAGTTGTGATGGTTAGTAAGGGGATGGCGGCCAGATTAGTTGCCAATGCTCTTGTCACTTTTTGCCAATGATTTGTCGTGGTCTTCCATGGTTCCGGATCATAACACGCTTCCTTTAGAAACTCTGTGTGTGAACGGGTGCATTTCACCACAGATACTTGGACCAGTAAGCATGGACAGGGACGTTACATGTCGCTGACTGGGCACTGGGTAACTATGGTGATAGATGATGAAGGGACTTCTGCACAAGTCTTGCCGTCCCCACGACTTGGGCGTCAATCCTCTGTCTGTCCAGGTTCCTCCACTGCTTCTGCCTCCTCAACCTCGTTTGGGTCCTCCCCCTCTGCCCCAAGCCTGCCTGGTCAGGCCACCAGCGTTGTAACTGCGCACAAGTAATCACGCACCCCTCATTACTATGCTGGCAGCAGAGCGCAACGGCATCAGGCGGTCTTTATCTTGAAATGTCTTGGAAATAAGAGTCACACAGCGGCTGAGTTGTGGGCAGCTCTGGAGACTGAGTTTGGTAAATGGTTGTCTCCACTCAACCTGCAGCCTGGTAAGGCCGTGTGCGACAATGCTGCAAACCTGGGTGCGGCCCTTCGCATGGGCAAGGTGCCACACGTGCCTTGTATGGCTCACGTGTTGAACCTTGTTGTCCAGCAATTTTTAACACACTATCCCGGCCTAGATGGCCTTCTGAACAGGGCACAAAAACTGTCTGCTCACTTCCGCCGTTCAACCGCCGCAGCTGAGCGACTTGCATCGCTCCAGAAGTCTTTCGGCCTGCTGGTTTATCACCTGAAATGCGATGTGCCGACACTCTGGAATGCACTAGTGCAATACGTCATGACGTATAGCCTGGGCCAACGAGATGCAGAGGTGGGGCAGATCACCCTGATGGAGTGGTCTCAGATCAAGGACCTATGCACCCTTCTGCACAGTTTCGACATGGCGATGAATATGTTTAGCGCTGACAATGCCATTATCAGCATGACAATTCCAGTCATTTACATGCTGGAGCACACGCTAAACACTATTCGGAGTCAGGGGGTGGGACAACAGGAAGGGAAACTACAGGAGGATTCATATGCGCAAGGGACAAAAACATCACCAAGGTCCAGACGTTCATCATCACCAACGCGGCAGGCATGGGACCATGGGGGACAGGGATCAACAAGGGTGCATGGTAGCAGGCGAAATGTTGAGGATGGTGCAGGAGAACATGAAGAAATGGAGGATGAACTGTCCATGGACATGGAAGACTCAGCGGATGAGGGAGACCTTGGTCAAATTTCAGTTGAAAGAGGTTGGGGGGGAGATGTCAGAGAAAGAAAGAACGAAGTGATGATGACTACTGGCTTGCCACACTATTAGATCCCCGGTACAAGTCCAAATTTTGTGGCATAATTCCAGCCATAGAAAGGGACGCACGTATGCAGGAGTATCAGCAAAAGCTGTTACTCGATCTTAGCTCGGCTTTTCCACCAAACAACCGTGCAGGTGCAGGGAGTGAATCTCCCAGTTGTAACTTGACAAACATGGGACGGTCTCGTCATCTTCAACAGTCTACCCGTACCAGCAACACCATATCTGGTGCTGGTAACAGCAATTTTATTGAATCTTTTCATAATTTTTTAGACCATCCTTTGCAAGGCCACCAGAGACAACAAGTCTGACACATAGTCAACGGCTGGAGAGGATGATACAGGAGTATCGCCAAATGAACATCGATGCCATGACTTTGCAAATTGAGCCTTGCTCATTTTGGGCTTCAAATCTTGAAAACTGGCCAGAGCTCTCCACTTACGCCTTGGAGATCTTGTCGTGTCCAGCTGCCAGCGTTGTCTCTGAATGTGTCTTCAGTGCTGCTGGGTGTGTGCTGACAGATAAGCGCACGCGTCTGTCCAGTGACAATGTGGACAGACTATCGTTCATCAAAATGAACAAGTCATGGATCCACAAGGAATTTACTACCCCTGTGTCATCATGGGGATAGTAAATGCTTGTGGATTTTGAATGTGCTTGATGCAAATCTACCTGTGAAGTGTACAACTGGGGCACAAGTGCTGCCACTGAAGGGGTGTCTGTGTGGCCCAATTTTTGGAAAAAAGGGAGACTCCGCTTTGAGTCACCTTGCGGTGTTTTACATCATTTTAGAAGGGCATGCCATGCCTATATCTGTGTCTCCTACTCTTTTTCCTTGTCCAGCTCTTTTGTTTTTGCATGAGTATATGTCCTTGTCACTTTCTCATGTGTTTGTGTTGTGTTGTGAGTTGTTTGTCACCTTTTGGACACCTTTGAGGGTGTTCTATAGGTGTTGTTATGTGTTTGTGATTGCCTCCCATTGTTTTCTATGGGTTCGAGTGGTTCGCCGAACCGAACTCGAACTAGACCTCCGTTCGACGAACCAAGCTCGAGCCGACCCGCGACCGGTTCGCTCATCTCTAATTATAACATATGGAGGGCTATAGAGGCTGCATTATAATATATGGAGGACTATGGGGGCTGCATTATAATATATGGAGAACAGTGGGGTGAATTATAATACATAAAGGACTATGGGGTACAGTATAATATATGGAGGATTATGGGGTGCAGTATAATATATGGAGGACTATGGGGTGAATTATAATACACAGAGAACTATGGGTGCAGTATAATACATGGAGGACTATAGGGGTACATTATAAAACATGCAGGACTATGGGGGCTGCGTTATAATATATGGAAGACTATGAGGTGAATTATAATACATGGAGGACTATGGGGGTGCATTCTAATATATGAAGGGTTATGTGCAGGGGTGGGATTCAGCCGGTTCTGTCCGGTTCGGGCGAACCGGTTGTTAAAATAGCAGCCGTTTCCCCGAACCGGCAAGAAACAGCTCCGGCGATCCGGCTCTCTGTATTCATTTGTGTTAGTGTCTTTAGGACACTAACACAAATGAATCCCCGTACCTCCGTACTCGCTCCACTACCGGGTTCAGTGGAGCCTGTGTGCTCCCTGACCTGGCATGCAGTGATGCGCTAACGCTGCAGAGGTCACGACAGTGTGGTGAGGTAGCTCATCCTCCTGCCAGTTGCCAGCATCAGTGTACAGAGTGCCGCGAAGGAAGACAGAGGAGAGGCCGCCGATGCTTGGAGCAGGTAAGCGCTCAGTGAGCCAAAGATGCAGGGAGAGGAACCGCATAAGATGGGAACTATATGGGAAAAGGAGCCATATGGGACAGGATCTACAGGGGAAAAGGAGCACATGGGATGAGATCTGCAGGAGAAAAAGGCCATAATGGGATGGGATCTGAAGGGCAAAGAGGCCATAATGGGATGGGATCTGCAGGGGAAAGAGGCCATAATGGGATGGGATCTGCAGGGGAAAGAACCCATAATGGGATGGGATCTGCAGGGGGAAAGGAGTCACATGGGATGGGATCTGCAGGGGAAAGAGACCACATGGGATGGGATCTGTAGGGGAAAGGAGCCACATGGGACGAGATCTGCAAGGAAGAGGAGGCTGCATAAGATGGGAACATTATGGGAAAAGGAGCCATATGGGACAGGATCTGCAGGGGAAGAGGAGCATATGGGATGAGATCTGCAGGAGAAAGAGGCAATAATGGGATGGGATCTGATGGGGAAAGAGGCAATAATGGGGTAGGATCTGCAGGGGAAAGAGGCCATAATGGGATGGGATCTGCAGAGGAAAGAAGCCATGATGGGATCTGCAGAGGAAAAAGACCATAATGGGATGGGATCTGCTGAGGAAAAAGACCATAATGGGATGGGATCTGCAGAGGAAAAAGACCATAATGGGATGGGATCTGCAGAGGAAAAAGACCATAATGGGATGTTATCTGCAGGGGAAAGAGGCCATAATGGGATGGGATCTGCAGGGGAAAGAGGCCATAATGGGATGGGATCTGCAGGGGAAAGAGGCCATAATGGGATTGGATCTGCAGGGGAAAGAGGCCATAATGGGATGGGATCTGCAGGGGAAAGAGGCCATAATGGGATGGGATCTTCAGGGGAAAGAGGCCGTAATGAGATAGGATCTTCAGGGAAAAGAGTCCATAATGGGATGGGATCTTCAGGGGAAAGAGGCCATAATGGGATAGGATCTGCAAGGAAAAGAGGCCATAATGGGATGGGATCTGCAAGGGAAAGAGGCCATAAAAGGATGGGATCTGCAGAGGAAAGATGCCATAATGGGATGGGATCTGCAGGGGAAAGAGGCCATAATGGGATGGGATCTGCAGGGGAAAGAGGCCATAATGGGATGGGATCTGCAGGGGAAAGAGGCCATAATGGGATGGGATCTTCAGGGGAAAGAGGCCGTAATGGGATAGGATCTTCAGGGGAAAGAGGCCATAATGGGATAGGATCTGCAAGGAAAAGAGGCCATAATGGGATGGGATCTGCAAGGGAAAGAGGCCATAAAAGGATGGGATCTGCAGGGGAAAGAGGCCATAATGGGATGGGATCTGAAAGGGAAAGAGACCACATGGGATGGTATCTGTAGAAGGAAAGGAGCCACATGGGATGGGATCTGCAGGGGAAAGAGACCACATGGGATGGGATCTGTAGGGGGAAAGGAGCCACATGGGATGAGATCTGTATGGGGAAGGTCATCTGTTCCAATTTTATTAGGGCTCCTTTAGTAATATTTTTTAAAAATTGTAGAAAAACCGTTTAATATAATATGACTGACAGTGACTGCAACAATTGGTACTGAACAGGAGAGTGAAGGTATAAGCGGGTTAGGCTAAGTTCACATTTCCGTTGATTTGTATCAGTCACATGCGTCGCTTGACGCATGTGACTGATGCGCTGTTCAACGCTGTACAACGGATGACAAAGAACAGAATTCTTTGTCGGATTCCGTTGTGTGCGGGGGGCGGAGTTCTGGGGCAGAGCCGAGCGGGGGGGCGGGGCCAGGCGCTGAGGATGTCAGTGGAAGTGCTGCGGTCTGCATGGCTGGGGACAGGTGAGTGTATCTGTGAGTGAGTGAGTGTGTGTATGTGCATGTATGTATGTATGTATGTATGTATGTATGTATGTGTGTGCACATGCAAAGTGCGGGAGGGGGCGGAGCCGAGCGGGGGGCAGGGCCAGGCGCTGAGGATGTCAGTAGAAGTGCTGTGGTCTGCATGGCTGGGGACAGGTGAGTGTATGTGTGAGTGAGTGTGTGTATGTGCATGTATGTATGTATGTATGTATGTGTGTGCACATGCAAAGTGCGGGAGGGGGCGGAGCCGAGCAGGGGGCGGGGCCAGGCGCTGAGGATGTCAGTAGAAGTGCTGCGGTCTGCATGGCTGGGGACAGGTGAGTGTATGTGTGAGTGAGTGTGTGTATGTGCATGTATGTATGTATGTATGTGTGTGTGTGCACATGCAAAGTGCGGGAGGGGGCGGAGCCGAGCAGGGGGCGGGGCCAGACGAGGGTGTCAGTGCTTGTCTGCATGGCTGGGGACTGGTGTGTGCGTGTGTGTGTGTGGGTGTACATACATGTGCGGAGTGCGGGAGGGGGCGGGGCCGAGCGGGGAAGTGTTTGCCTCCCTGCACACGTAACCAGCCTAAATATCGGGTAACAGCAAAGCACCCGATGTTTACCTTGGTTACCCGATATTTACCTTGGTTACGGGCCTACACCGCTTAGCGCTGGCTCCTTGCACCGTAACCAGGGTAAATATCGGGTAACCAACCAAAGCTGGTGACGTGTGCAGGGAGCCAGAGAGCATGCGCAGCGAAATCCGACGGATCTCGCTGCTCAAAAAACGTTACATGCTGCGTTCCCCCCGCCCGGCGGTCAGTCGTTCCACGACTGATCAGTCGGGCGGAGGGTGCAACGCAGCATCATCAGTCACAATCCGCTGCTCATACAAGTCTATGGGAGCAGCGGAATCCGCTAAACGGATTCCGCTGTTTACAAGAGCAGCGGATTGTGACTGATAGATTTTAGCGGAAATGTGAACTTAGCCTAAGAAGAGATTTTACTTTAAATTATTTGTATTTTTTGGTTGATGAAAATGTGTGAAAATGGGTGTGGTTTTGAAATGGGCGGGGTTTACAGAGAACCTGTTAAAAATTTGAATCCCACCCCTGGTTATGTGAGACCCCTTATACTATATGGAGTGGTATGTGAGGGCCATTATAGTATTTGCAAAGCTATATACGAGGGGGGGACAAAGATACAAGCATGGGATGGGAACGTTTTGAGGGTTCTTCCCTCAGCACCCAGCTTTCCCATGCTCTGCTATACATCTTTCCCTCAGCACCCAGCTTTCCCATGCTCTGATATCATGGGAAAGCTGGGTGCTGACAGAAAAAGGGATTTCAGATCATGGGAAACCTGGGTGCTGAGGGAAAAAGCCCAGTGTCAGCCACACTATTCCATACCCCGAGTGTCAGTGCCATTATCCCCTACCCCGAGTGTTGGTGTACGGTTGGGGGGGGGGGACTTTGCATCGGGGACCATCAAACTCTAGTTCCGCCACTGGTACTATGGCAACGATCTGCACCTGCGATTATCATTGCAGGTGGCCGATCCAGCCAAAGGGGGTCTTTTAACCCATTTTAACCTCTTAAATACAGCTGTCGTCATTAACAGCAGTGTTTAAGGGGTTATTCAGCCCCGGTCAGTTCCAAACCAGTCAGGGTTCATGCCCGTGGGTGTCAGCTGTCATGTATAGCTGTCAACAGTGGGCGGCGCTATTCACTTATTTCTTACTGTCGTTTTAATATAGCAAAAAAGTAACCCAACAGCCACTGACTTAACATGTATTTGCGGTCGCTAAAGGGTTA